>NC_065513.1:14970490-15113736 GCF_006386435.1 Epinephelus moara
CACCCACCCCCACACACACACAATCTAACCTACAATTTGTTTCACTGATGTGTGCAGCCCATTTATCTGTGTCACCCTCTCTCCCTCTGTCATTGGGTGTGACTGAGGTCATAAGGCTGGCTCAGTACATGTAAAACATCAGAGATTCTGACTGTTAGAAGATGACAGATGTTGCTGCCAGATGTGCAAAAGGGGATGGAAGTTATACGAGGCCACGGACAGTAAATACAAACATGAACACACTTCTCTTTCTTAAGGAAATGGTCACACCCACATTAACTGCATCTTCCTCCTCTACTTGTTTCATGTGTTCCTGTCTCAGTTTCATCACATTGTTCCTACATTCTGTCTTCACTACGTTTCATACTACATATGATGGAATGTGAGCCAAAAAAACATGAACATACACTTGCTTTATCACTTCCACCTCCATGCATAATGAACACTCACACAGTAGGCACTTATACATACAGTATATAGGGTCAGCTGTGACTCAGGATAGTGTGTCATCCATTAACTGCTGGTGGTGGTATGGAGTGGTAGACGGTATGTAACTAGCCTACATTTAATCAGATTCTGTACTTATGTTACGCAGATGTTGAGGATCTTGTACTTTGCTTAAGTATTTTCCTTTTATGCTCCTTTGTACTTCTTCTCCTCTACATTTAGGAAGTCAGTGTGGTACTTTTTACTCCACAAAGTTTATCTGACAACATTAACTACTAGTTACTCTGCAGATTATTCATACGAAATATAAATCAACTAATAAATTATCATGTATTATTACAGATTAAGCCGAGACAGGATAAACCCCACCTTTACAAGCTGCAACATTAGTGACTCTTACACATTAATGCATTAATAACTGTAATCCAGTGATCTGACATATATTATTCTGAAATGCACCATCCTGCATAATCAGTACTTTTACTTTTGGTACTTGAAGTATATTTTAGATGCTAATACTTTTGTACTTTTAAGATTTTGAATGCAGAATGACTTTTATTTGTGTGTTGTTGTTTTCTTATACTGTGGCGTTGCTACTTTTACTTAAGTAAAAGATCAGACTACTTTTTTGGTCTGATCACTGGCTCTTCCTGTACACAAGCCAAAGCATCCCTAAGCAATACACTGAACTCCAAATCGCTCTCTGCTGCCATCTGGATGTGAAAGCTGTACAAGTGCAGCACATTACTATACACATAGAAAGCACCCATGCATATTTAAGTGAAACACACATCACTTTATACTATATACATATGATCTAAATACAAAATAAGACTCACACTTACTATATAAACTTATGTTCATATACAGTATATACACAGACATTGAGAAGGATGTCTTCTTCACTTTTTGAGGAACCATACAAGTTGAGTTAGCGTATATATGTATATGCCAGTACACTTTACAAATAAAAATCACTCAATAAAAACTACTTTAAGGGAGGGAAGATAAATTGAATGAATTATTTATTTAATTCAGATTATATTTAGGAAAGATAAGAGAAGGTTTAAATTTGCCAGAGAAAACTGCAGTGTGTCAAAAATTTAAAAATTAATTAAAGGTTTATTAAAGCACTAAGACACATGTGCAGGTGTGCTGTATGTAAAGTACAAGATAAGATTAACTTTATCTATCCTAATGGAGGATACTGTACAGCAGTTGCAATGCAAAGTTAGAGGAGAGCAGGTACAATGCATGCAATATACAAGGAATGCATTGCAAAGTAGAAAAAGCAATATATAGCAAATATAAAATTAAATATAAACTAGATAACAGTGAGGTGCAAAATAAAATAAAAAAATGTTAACAGTAAGGTGCAAATAGGTGCAATCAATATGTCCAATATTTAGCCTACAATATATACAATGACACAAACAGGTTACAAGTATGAATGATAAATAAAGTATGGTTGCTTATAAGGATGTTTGTGCGGTGTCAGATTATTAAATAGATATTTGTTCTTATTAAAAAAAAACTCTATGAGAACTTGGGAGATTGCTAACAAACAGTTGTGGTATGCAGGATGACATTTCACTACGACTGAACCCTGAGTCAAATCTGAGCAACTTTATTGGTCTCTTCGATTAGTGTCATAGATAAATACTGAACTTAAAATGTGGTGTCACAAAAACTGCAGCTTGGACAACCAACCAACCATTCACAATGCCGTTGTAAGGATAGTTAATAGGCCTATTTTGGAGGTGATGAGCCGTATCTTTCCAATATAGAAAGATGGGTTTATCCAAGTATTAAAAAAAGATAAGCCAAAGACTGAGTGATTTTTCCTTCTGATAAAGCCCGAAACACTGAATTGTTGCTTTCATGAGTCTACATGCACATAATGAATAGACTTTAGGAGACAGTTTTAATCAGTAATTAATTAAATCAGCCTTGTTCTTTAAAAGACATGTTAATTTTGTATTCTGCAAATACTCGATTATGGATATAAGTAATCTAGAAACTGAAATTATGATGAGATAAAGACAGCCTGCAGGGGGCGTTACTTACTTTTGCTCTGTGTATAAGGTGTAACCTTTGACACCGGAACCGGAAACCAGCAGCGGCTTGTTGTGTGCTCGTGTTAGCTCTGCTAGCTTTTGTAACGTATGAGAGACGCATTTGTATGAAACTCGGACATTTTGAAAGCAACCTCATGCTACAGATCTAAACCCTACACCGATGTTCCCAGCGTCTCCATAAAAGACAGAGTGGAGCCGACTCTGTGGAAGTTTTGAGCAGCGGGTTGGTTTATGTTGAGGAAAAGTGCGGTAAAAGCTAAAAGTGAAAAACTTGCACCATGGCGGATGTTACTGCCCGTAGCCTGCAGTACGAGTACAAAGCGGTGAGTACAGACTGTGCTTATAGACGAACGTATAAACATATTAACACCAACACATTCATATTGGTATCGTTTAATATGCTCTTACCGTATCGAGCTAGTCAGCTAGCATACATGTTTTTAATTCAGATTAGTTCGTGTTTAGTTAGCCACTCTGCTAACTAGCAGTTAGCTTAGCCGGAGCTGTGCAGACTGGTGTCCTGGCTGATCACCTTGTCTTTATATTGAATTGTTAGAACTCCAACTTGGTGTTACAAGCTGATCGCTCTCTGATCGATCGCACACGGAGAGATGAACCCACCGGAGAGGTCCTGTCCCTGGTGGGAAAGCTGGAAGGGACGAAGATGGGTGATAAGGCTCAGAGGACCAAACCCCAGAAGCTGGAGGAGAGACGAGACAAGTCAGTACTGTCAACAATACGTTTTATTTTCTTTGTCAAGTTAAAGCAACCGATGTTTGCATACCACTTAGTCTACTTAGACATTGTATCCCCGCCATGTACTACAGTTTATGGACTGGAAGTGTTATTTTACATGTTCCTGGATTTCATTTCATGTCTTGGGAATCAGAATCAATTTTTAGAGCCAGAGAATGTAACTGATGTTATTTGGCAATCAATCACAGTAAATATTTAGCACTGAGTTTTAACTTTTACATTGTCAAAACATGTTAATATAGCTGTTAAGTCATGATTGTTTTGAGAAATCTTAGGGGTCTCTGTGTTTTTTGAAGCTGACATTTATAATTTTAACTTGATTTCTAAATGCATTGCTTGTTGAAAATTCAATTCAGAAAGTAAACATTCGTTAATATATTTTGAAAAAGAATAGTTCAGATAAACCAATCCAAACTTTAATTGCAAAACAGAGGTCAGTAATCATTTGCCAGCCAATATCAAATAGTCACAATGATGGAAATTCTCACTAATTCATGATCATTTAAGATGCAGGAAACATTTCAAGAAAAATATGCCGTTTCATTTGCACTCAGTGAAAACATAACTTATAAAAAACAATAATAAGGTTGAACAGATGTGCATTTTAAGGCTCAGCAAAGTGTTTCTCATCCCGTAATAAAATTGCCTGGCAGGTATGAAAAGCTAACACCTGTGCTATGTTTTGGAAAGTATTTGGCTCGAATGTCTGAAGCATTTAATGTAGAATCTTCATCTTAATCAGTTTCATTTTCTCTTGTTCTGTCCATACAGGAGGCGGAAAAGAGATGAGGACAGGCACGACATCAACAAAATGAAGGGCTATACCCTTCTGTCAGAAGGCATTGATGAAATGGTGGGCATCGTCTACAAGCCTAAAACCAAAGAAACCAGAGAGACATATGAAGTGTTGCTGAGCTTCATCCATGCTGCTTTAGGAGATCAGGTCAGGAAATTGAAAAACACTTGTTTTGTTTACATGTGAGCTTGTATTTTCTATCAGCAACCAGCACCTGAAGCTTTTAGTGATCTGGTTATTATATCTTTTTGCAGCCACGTGATATTCTGTGTGGAGCGGCTGATGAAGTATTAGCAGTGTTGAAGAATGATAAAATGAGGGATAAGGAAAGGCGGCGTGAAGTAGAGCAGCTTCTTGGGCCTGCTGATGACACCCGCTACCATGTGTTGGTTAATTTGGGCAAGAAGATTTCTGATTACGGAGGGGACAAGGACTTACAGAATATGGGTGAGTACACCATATATAACTATGTTCTATATATAATTAGCAAGGTAATGATGTATGTCAGGTCACGTTTCAGATGTCCATGAGAATACTTCTGTGATTGTGGACTATATCTTTTCTTAACAGATGACAACATTGATGAAACATACGGTGTGAATGTCCAGTTTGAATCTGATGAGGAGGTGAGGACTTTCTGCTTATTCCGTTAAAATCACAACTCTTAAGCTGTCCCTGATATGTAGCTGCAAATTGTGGGTTAAAGCAGATTATGTCACCAATTTTCCGTGTTATGTAGGAAGGGGATGAAGACCCGTTTGGAGAGGTACGAGATGAACACCCAGATGAAGACAGCGAAGGAGAGGAGGCCGGTGTAGGCTGCGCTCTTTCAGCCAATGTAAGTGCGACATCTGAATTAATATTAATACTGAGTAAAAACCTGTTTATATTTACACAGCAAGTTAATAAGTGACTCTTCATTTAGCTTGGTGCGACAGGCGATGTGATGACAGTGAAGAAAAAAGATCTACATCCTCGAGACATCGACGCCTTCTGGCTCCAGCGTCAGCTCAGTCGTTTTTATGACGATGCCATCGTCTCCCAAAAGAAAGCTGATGAAGTCTTAGAAATCCTCAAGGTATGTCTGACACCTTGTCTGTTGTGAGTTTTTTGTGTAGCACATATACGTTTATATTTTTCAGGCTCACTCATTCATCGCCATCTGTATTCCACAGACTGCCAGTGATGACAGGGAATGTGAGAACCAGCTGGTGTTGCTGCTGGGCTTCAACACCTTCGATTTCATCAAAATCCTCCGTCAACATCGCCGCATGAGTAAGTCATTAGTGTAGGATGGTGTTTTTCAGAATCTTGGATCTTGTGCTTTTTGAAGGTATTAATCACTTTCTGTCTTCTGACACACAGTTCAGTATTGTACCATGCTGGCAAGCGCTCAGAGTGAGGCAGAAAAGGAGCGGATAATAGGAAAGATGGAGTCTGATCAGGAACTGTCAAAGATTCTCTACCAGCTGCAAGAGACAGAGAAGGAGGATATTATTCGGGTAAGACCTCTTGCCCATAAAAGTATTTCCAAAAATTGCATCAAAGTATGTTTTAGTTGTTATTTACAGGGTTTTTGTGTTGTTAGGAGGAGCGATCTCGCAGAGAGAGGGTGAGGAAGTCTCGTGTTGATGACATGGAAGCGATGGATATTGACCATGGAGAGGTAAATACTGTTCACATATCAACTGCAATCATGCAAGCTACCCATGGTATTTTTCACTAACTAACTAACTCAAGACTACCACACTGGCGTAGGATAATGTCATCAGAAACACTGCCATTGGTATGCAACACTAAAGTTGACACGTTGACTTTTTTATTCTTCTTATCCCACAGTCAGTGGCCCCTCGACAGTTGCTAGACCTTGATGACCTGGCCTTCACCCAGGGGAGCCATTTCATGGCCAACAAGCGTTGCCAGCTGCCAGATGGCTCATTTCGCAAACAGCGCAAAGGTTATGAAGAAGTCCATGTGCCTGCCCTTAAACCCAAGCCCTTCGCTGATGATGAGGTTTGTTGGTTTTATGTCACATTATGGAAAATTTGTCATGCAGCAACTAACGCAAAAATATCAATGATAAGCTGATAAGTAGTGTGTAGATGTGATCATGTCCTTCATTCTGCATGTAATTGCTTCATCAGGTGCTTGTTGCCATTGAGAAGTTGCCTAAGTATGCCCAGGCTGGATTTGAAGGGTTCAAAACCCTCAATCGCATCCAGAGCAAGCTCTTCAAAACAACCTTGGAAACAGATGAGAACCTGCTAGTGTGTGCGCCCACGGTAAGCAAACTTTGCTGAAGCAAAAAGCTATGTGACAGCTTTTCTTTATGTGAATTTTCTCTGATAATCTGGTTCTCTTTTGTGCACACAGGGAGCTGGTAAAACCAATGTTGCTCTGATGGCAATGCTGAGAGAAATTGGAAAACACATAAACCTGGATGGAACCATCAATGTGGACGACTTCAAAATCATCTACATTGCACCCATGCGTTCACTGGTACAGGAGATGGTGGGAAGTTTCAGTAAGGTGAGCCCCATCTTTGTCCTGTAGTAATTTGTATACATCAAATCAAATCAATTCATATCTGTGGCTGTGAGGTTTTACTGATCAAATACTTCCTTCCTTTTACTAGCGCTTGGCAAGTTATGGCATCACAGTGTCTGAGCTGACAGGAGATCACCAGCTCTGTAAAGAGGAGATTAACGCCACGCAAATCATCGTCTGCACCCCTGAGAAATGGGACATTATCACCCGTAAAGGCGGAGAGCGTACCTACACCCAGCTAGTGCGGCTCATTATCATTGTAAGTGCTGTGAAAATGTTGATGAAGGGATTCTGTCATAAAACTAATCTACTGTGTTATAGCACGTCCGGCTGATGATTTGATGTGAAACTCTAATGAGAAACAAAATAAATGTTTTTGTGCAGGATGAAATCCACCTGCTGCACGATGACCGCGGACCCGTGTTGGAATCTTTGGTGGCAAGGACCATCCGCAACGTGGAGCTGACGCAGGAGGATGTGCGTCTGCTGGGCCTCAGTGCCACACTGCCCAACTACGAGGATGTGGCTACCTGCCTGCGCGTAGATCCTGCCAAGGGACTCTTCTACTTCGACAACAGGTATGTCGTGTGGAGGAAGTCAAATGACAAAAAAGTTATATGATACTGCAGGAGCTTTTTGAGGCAGGATTCTAGTGATATCTTGTGATCTTGTGAATACAGCTGCCTCGCAAGGTAACTTAATTTGGGCAGACATACTGTTACTATCATAGAAAATTACATATACAATGATTGAAGATTTTAATTATATTGCCCACCCCTGTCATAAGTAATCATGTTCTGATTTAATGTGTTTAGAGAACACTCCCAGTGACAGCCAGATGTGTTTTCTTGTTTGGATTTTTTGCATATTCATCTCTGATAACTGCATTTCTTCTCTGTAGTTTCCGCCCTGTGCCCCTGGAGCAGACCTATGTCGGCATCACAGAGAAAAAGGCCATCAAACGTTTCCAGATCATGAACGAGATTGTCTATGAAAAGATAATGGAGCATGCCGGAAAGAACCAAGTGAGTCCTCTGACTTGTTTTTCTCAAGTGACTGAATTCAGTGACCAAATTCCTACAATTAAGAAACTTTGAGCCACAGTAACTATAATTACATGCATGCACAAACTAGTACTGATTAACAATGTAACCATAACTGTAACCAGATTTGAAGAGAGTCCTGATACTCACTTGTCTCCATCAGGTGCTGGTGTTTGTCCACTCCAGGAAGGAGACGGGAAAAACTGCCAGGGCCATAAGAGACATGTGTTTGGAGAAGGACACTCTGGGTCTTTTCCTCAGAGAGGGTTCAGCATCCACTGAGGTGCTGAGAACTGAGGCAGAACAGTGCAAGGTGAGCTAATTAAGCTGAAACTTCACCACAACAAAAAAGATAGATGACTGATTTTAAAGTTCTGTAGCACTCAATCTGAACCTTGTTAGGCTGACACCTGAACTTTCTTATCTAGAACCTCGAGCTGAAGGATTTGCTGCCTTATGGCTTTGCAATCCATCATGCTGGTATGACCAGAGTGGACCGTACACTGGTAGAGGATCTGTTTGCCGATAGACACATCCAGGTTTTGGTGTCCACAGCTACTCTGGCTTGGGGTGTCAACCTGCCGGCACACACCGTCATCATCAAAGGCACTCAGGTGTACAGCCCAGAGAAAGGCAGATGGACTGAACTCGGAGCCCTGGACATTTTGCAGGTGAGTCTGTGCTGGCTGGATGCTGAACTGCAGGAAAGAGTTCTTTTACCCTCTTACGGAAAATAGTAACACAATAAATTATGTCTTATTTCAGATGCTTGGTCGAGCTGGTCGTCCTCAGTATGACACCAAGGGAGAGGGAATCCTGATCACGTCCCACGGAGAGCTGCAGTACTATCTGTCCCTGCTCAACCAGCAGCTGCCCATTGAGAGCCAGATGGTGGGCAAGCTGCCTGACATGCTCAATGCTGAGATAGTGCTGGGCAATGTGCAGACTGTCAAGGTTGGTGGCATGTGAAGACACATCATCAGATACATAGGGAGCTAATCAATGATTCCATTTTTCTTTTTACAATTTCTGTAATTTCTAATATTTTTGTTGTGTCAGGATGCTGTGAACTGGCTCGGTTACACCTACCTGTATGTGCGCATGCTCCGCAACCCCACCCTGTATGGTGTCTCCCATGATGACCGCAGTTCAGACCCCCTGCTGGAGAGACGCAGGATGGACCTAGTGCACACAGCAGCCAATGTTCTGGACAAGAACAGCCTTGTCAAGTATGACAAGAGGACCGGCAGCTTCCAGGTATAAACATCTAACAATTATAAATTATATTCTGTTAATTACATTTTTTTAATGCCAGTGCTTTTAAATTAGTGATGAGTTTGACTTTAGACTTGAAATAATTGACTTCTTTGCCTCTCTTCCTGAAGGTTACAGACCTGGGACGCATTGCCAGTCACTTCTACATCACTCATGACTCCATTCAAACGTACAACCAGCTGCTGAAGCCCACTCTCAGTGAGATTGAGCTCTTCAGAGTCTTTTCACTGTCGTCAGAGTTCAGGAACATCACCGTGAGAGAGGTATGGTTGTCTCCAGACAGTCATGATTGTTCAGTTCTAACCCCCAACAAAACGTCATTTATCATGCTGAATTTAAATACCAAAATGTTGCTGTGTCTCTCAGGAGGAGAAGCTGGAGCTTCAGAAGCTGCTGGAAAGAGTCCCCATTCCTGTGAAGGAAAGCATTGAGGAGCCCAGTGCAAAGGTAGCGTTCATAACCATAAGAATAACATTAAATTGCCAGCAATGAAATTAGAGGCATTACTAGCCCTAATGATGCAATCTTTTCACACCCATCTCCAGACAAGTTATCATTCTTCCAGTCAAAGTGAAGGCTTGTGCATATGATATGCCACCATAGTCAGCTGCCAGTCTTTGACACATGATGTAAAACTGGCTATAATAGAGATTTATTGTTGGTTTAATCACCATTATTGAGACATTCTGCATTTTCTCTATATTCACTTTTATGTTAAAGCATATTGTGGTAAATAACTTCAGGATGCTGAAGTAATTATATGGAAAAAGTTATGTAGGATTCAATCATTATACCTTTTACCTAAGCTCATGCTTTTACATAATTTGGTATAAATTTTAGCTCCATGTAAAGTGAATGAACATGATGTTTACCAGATAAAGATCGACTGCCTTATATCTGCTGATTTAATAAATCAGAGTTCTACTAAGTAAAACATGAAGCAGAATTTAGCAATGAAATGGTACTAATAGAAATCCCTTTAGGCACTAGTTTTTATATGATATGAAAGAAATACAGGATGCCAGTAACACATTCTCAGCCTAGGCTGAAGTGTAAACAAATCCTGCACCCAGCAGTTTGTGAAATGTCAGAGGACTTTAAGGGATTTACAACTTATTTACTTGTGTTGTTTACTGTACAGCATGGTTTAGCTATACTGTCAAAATGGCGCGTGGTTGACACCACATATACTCCACACACGTAACTGACAAAGACAGATTGTGTAAAATTAGATTATTAAATCATTAATTAAATGATGGTTATGGCTTGGTGTTTCTGTTTTTCTGGTGTGCTTGTTAGGTGCTAGTTTATTTTCATTTTTTTCCTGTTTATATAAACAGAATTAAATCCCAATAAAAAGCTCATCCTGTGTTTTGTGTCTTATCATTTCAGATCAACGTCCTGCTCCAGGCCTACATCTCTCAACTCAAACTGGAAGGCTTTGCTCTCATGGCTGACATGGTTTATGTTACACAGGTACACCACGACCTACTGTCATTGTTGTGTTGGTCAACTTATAGGTTTTTGTTTGTCTCTCAAAATTGCGATTTTGTTTTTCTTAAGTTGTACATGGGCTTGAATTTCTGTCATGTGAGAACGTTACATCTGTAGACTGATAAGATGGAAAGAAATTTCCTTCCATTTTACTATTGGTTTGTTGAAAATATTGATGCCAAACATAACTGCCCATAATTTACAGTTCAATTTGGTAACTAAATAAACTTTTTTAAGAAAACAAAGTTAGTTTTTGTTCTTGGAATGAATTATCATGAGATTAATTTTTGTTTTTTTTGACAGAGTGCTGGAAGGTTAATGCGGGCCATATTTGAGATCGTTCTCAACAGAGGCTGGGCTCAGCTGACAGACAAGACCATGAATCTTTGTAAGATGATTGACAAGAGAATGTAAGTCTATAACTCTTTATTTTGCTATGCTGTGTGTTGTTTGCCAAGGTAAACTGCTGATGTTGTGCATCCTGCTCTCTACAGGTGGCAGTCTATGTCTCCACTGCGACAGTTCAAGAAGCTGCCAGAGGAAGTGATCAAGAAGATTGAGAAGAAGAACTTCCCCTTTGAGCGTCTCTATGACCTCAACCACAATGAGATTGGTGAGTTTTCTGCTCCCATAACTTTCTCACTGAATTCCCTCCTCAGCCTTCGGAGTAATTAGAAGCCATACTTTTTATTTTTCAGGTGAGCTGATCCGAATGCCAAAAATGGGGAAAACCATCCACAAATACGTCCACCAGTTCCCCAAACTGGACCTGGCTGTCCATCTACAGCCCATCACCCGCTCAACACTGAAAGTGGAGCTCACCATCACACCTGACTTCCAGTGGGATGACAAGGTCAGTATGTGGACCCAGGATGGGGTGCACTTAAGCTGTCCCTGTTGCTTTGCCTCTTTAAACACTTTCATTTTCTCCACCTAGATTCATGGATCGTCAGAGGCTTTCTGGATCCTGGTTGAGGATGTGGACAGTGAGGTCATCCTCCATCATGAGTACTTCCTGCTCAAAGCCAAGTACGCCCAGGACGAACACCTTGTGACTTTCTTTGTCCCAGTGTTCGAGCCTCTGCCACCACAGTACTTTATCCGTGTGGTCTCAGACCGATGGCTCTGTAAGTAATTTGATTGAAAAATCTGTGTTGTAGAATTCACATTGTTGATGTTAAGTATTTATTTATTTATTTGTATTTTTCTACTTCTTTTCAGCCTGTGAGACTCAGCTGCCAGTATCCTTCCGTCACCTGATCCTACCAGAGAAGTACCCCCCACCTACTGAGCTGCTGGACCTGCAGCCACTGCCTGTCACTGCTCTCAGGAACTCTGCCTTTGAGGCTCTCTACCAGAACAAGTTCCCCTTCTTCAACCCCATTCAGACACAAGGTACAGAACAAGAAAAACAGTCGACCACACATTGTGCTTCACTTTCTGACATAATTTATCCCTCTGGGTGTTTTTATTATTGGTTATTTAGATGAAAGAGTACTCAAAGGCTTGCTGTCCATTTCACTTTGTTTTCTTGGCTTACATAGTTGTATTGTTTCTGTCCCTCCAGTGTTCAACGCAGTGTACAACAGTGATGATAATGTGTTTGTGGGTGCTCCCACTGGCAGTGGAAAGACCATCTGTGCAGAGTTTGCTATTCTGAGGATGCTGCTGCACAACGCAGAAGGTCGCTGTGTCTACATCACCCCAATGGAAGCACTGGCTGAACAGGTATGAGGTCACTTTGAAGCTGGACGTGAGCTTATATCAGAGCCACCACTGCTTTCTTTTTCTATCTAACTTAATAAATAATTGTGTCAATCTTTGTCACACAGGTGTTTGTCGACTGGCACCAGAAGTTCCAGGACATCCTGAACAAAAAGGTGGTGCTGCTGACTGGAGAAACCAGCACAGATCTGAAACTCTTGGGAAAAGGTGACATCATTGTCAGTACCCCCGACAAATGGGACATCCTGTCTCGTCGCTGGAAACAGAGGAAGAATGTTCAGAACGTTAGCCTGTTCATTGTGGATGAGGCACATCTCATCGGAGGAGAAAATGGAGTAAGAACATAAAACTGCTCTTGGCTGCGTTGCAGCAATTTCATGTCGTGCTCATTAGGTGTACACTGCATTTGCGTCATTTGTAGACTGTGCGTCATGTTAATGTCCCTTGTTTATTTTTCTTTAGCCTGTGTTGGAGGTCATCTGCTCCAGGATGAGGTACATCTCCTCTCAGATTGAGCGTCCCATTCGCATCGTGGCCCTCAGCTCGTCTCTGTCCAACGCCAAAGACGTAGCCCACTGGCTGGGCTGCAGCACCACAGCCACATTCAACTTCCACCCCAACGTCAGACCTGTGCCTCTGGAGCTGCACATCCAGGTCTGTAAACTGTGTGCTAGATGTCAGAAATAGGGATAGTGAACACAAATGTGCAGCCAATCAAGAAGACATAAAGTCTTGTCAGGTTCCTGATTTTGCTGCTAACATTTCTGGTCTTTTTTAGGGCTTCAATGTGAGTCACACTCAGACTCGCCTGCTGTCCATGGCTAAGCCGGTGTACCATGCCATCATGAAGCATTCTCCCTCTAAGCCGGCTGTGGTGTTCGTCCCGTCCCGCAGACAGACTCGCCTCACAGCCATCGACATCCTCACTTTCTGCGCTGCTGACGTGGTTCCTCAGAGGTCAGTCACTACAATAAGATCACGCCTGTAGATGAGTAATAGCCTGTGGTGATGTTTCCATTACATCTCAACACTGTGAACAAATAATTAATGTTTGTCTCTTTGTAGGTTCTTGCATTGCACAGAGAAAGACCTTGCTCCATTCCTGGACAAAATTAATGACTCAACTCTGAAAGAGACTCTGGCCAACGGCGTCGGCTACCTGCATGAGGGCCTGTCTATAATGGAACGTAAGATAGTGGAGCAGCTCTTCAACTCAGGTATGACTCACTCCTGCTCTCGCTTTTCTGCTTGGTGTGTGTAGGTTCAGGACTAACTAAATATTTTTGGCTCTTCTCCTTTTTACAGGTGCCGTTCAGGTGGTAGTGTCGTCTCGTTCACTCTGCTGGGGCATCAACATCTCCGCACACCTCGTCATTGTCATGGACACCCAGTACTACAACGGCAAAATCCATGCGTAAGGCTCCCACTAGATTGATTAAGGTGTGTGCTTTGCATAATATGTATTGTTTTGGTGACAGTCTCCTCCTATTTCCCTCTTTCTCTCAGATATGTGGACTATCCCATCTATGACGTCCTCCAGATGGTGGGCAAGGCAAACAGACCCATGTTAGATGATGAGGGACGCTGTGTCATCATGTGTCAGGGCTCCAAGAAGGTAGGTAGACCTCTGTTGTATCTGTCTTTTTCAGTTTTGAAAACTGACCTAACTGTGCGACCGTAAGAACGAACACAACAGCTTCTTTTTTTTTTTTTCCTTGATAGGACTTCTTCAAGAAGTTCCTGTACGAGCCGCTGCCAGTGGAGTCCCACTTGGACCACTGCCTCCATGACCACTTCAACGCTGAGATTGTCACCAAGACTGTGGAGAACAAGCAGGATGCTGTGGACTACCTGACGTGGACATTCCTCTACCGCCGTATGACCCAGAACCCCAACTACTACAACCTGCAAGGTGAGTCTCTATCTGTCTGTTTTAAAACTAGAGAATAGATGCAGTTTTATTTACACCGGGTCAGATGTCGAGAACGGCTCATAAATGTCAAGTTCTGTGTTTACCTTGTCAGGCATGTCCCATCGTCACCTGTCAGACCACCTGTCGGAGCTGGTGGAACACACGCTACACGACCTGGAGCAGTCCAAGTGCATCAGCATAGAGGATGAGATGGATGTAGCACCACTCAATCTTGGCATGATCGCTGCCTACTACTACATCAACTACACCACCATTGGTTCGTGCCTGTACAACTGTCCTATCACACTTGCTGAAAACTTCCTATCATGTCATTATCATGTCTGTCATAGATCCTTTATGTATGAAAATTGTGTTGAACTCACACGTAACTGATTTGTCTGGGTTCTACAGAGTTGTTCAGCATGTCCCTGAATGCCAAGACAAAGATCCGTGGATTAATCGAGATCATCTCCAACGCTGCCGAGTACAAGAACATTCCCATCAGACATCACGAGGATGCACTTCTCCGACAGGTAAACAAGTAGAACTCAGCTATAACTGACTGTTTATAATACTTAACACTTCTCTGACAAGTCAGTGTGAAACTGTGTTAAAACAACATTTTTTGTGTGTTTCAGTTGGCACAGAAAGTGCCACACAAACTGAACAACCCCAAGTTCAACGATCCCCACGTGAAGACAAACCTGCTACTGCAAGCCCACCTCTCCAGGATGCAGCTGAGCGCTGAGCTGCAGTCAGACACAGAGGAGATCCTGAGCAAGGTACAGAGTTGGTGATTCATGGTGATTTTGGCACTGAGTGGGAATAGACTGTCAAATTTCTGAAATGAATTCCTGTGTGTATATTTAACCCATGTGCTTTGTCTGCAGGCGGTTCGTCTGATCCAGGCCTGCGTTGATGTGCTGTCCAGTAACGGCTGGCTGAGTCCTGCACTGGCAGCTATGGAGCTGGCCCAGATGGTCACCCAAGCAATGTGGTCCAAGGACTCGTACCTCAAACAGCTGCCCTTCTTCACCTCAGAGCACATCAAGCGCTGCACAGATAAGGTACACCAGCGTTTTCTCATTGCTTGCTTCAGTGCTCGTGTACATGGATCATACGTGCATTGACCGACTATGATTCCCTGCTCTTTTCCTCAGGGTGTGGAGAGTATCTTTGACATCATGGAGATGGAGGATGAAGACCGAACCGCTTTGCTGCAGCTCTCTGATGCTCAGATGGCTGATGTGGCTCGCTTCTGTAACCGCTACCCCAACATCGAGCTGTCGTATGAAGTGGCAGAGAAGGATAATATCAAGAGGTATGTATGAATTCAGTCAGCAGCATTGTCTGCAGTAATAAGTGCATATATACATTTCATTAAGTAATGAAAATGAAGAATTACACAAGGTAGACAGCTGCATGACAAGGACAATGATGACTATTTCTTATCACCCAGTTATTATTGGTAAATGTTAATGTGTTTGTCCATGTGTCTTCACAGTGGCAGTCCAGTTCTGGTTCAGGTTCAGCTGGAGAGAGAAGAGGAGGTGACTGGTCCTGTCATTGCACCTCTCTTCCCACAGGTAAATGCCATGGTTGTTTTTTGTATGACCAAGAGTTTCTATAATATTTTTTGTCTTGTCATGTAATGACTTGTTTATAAACTGCGTGTCTGCATGTCCTTAAAATGTATTTTAAGTTTAATGTTGTAAATATTAGGCATTAATTACATAGTCCTAAATTTGAATTTGAGGTCTTCATTGCCACAAACATTTTTATCTAAATTATTTTTTCCATCTTTTAATTTCTCTCAGTCAAAATTAATCAAGCTCTTCTGCATGAAATACCACATATCCGATGTTAGAAATCTTTAAACCTGCCACTGAGCCTAAAACTGCCTTGCTTTATATTTGGATTTACCTCTTGGCAAAATGTAGATTAACCTGACTCACTTTAATAACCATATTCCTACATAAAACCTAGCTCTATCAGTCTTGAATTTAAAAATCATCTTTAAAAGGTTTTAAAAAGCATTACATTTAAGTGTCTGATACCCGTAGACACCCTGATAAATAATTTTCATTTTGACAGAAACGTGAGGAGGGCTGGTGGGTGGTGATCGGAGACCCCAAGTCTAACAGCCTGATCTCTATCAAGAGGCTGACACTGCAGCAGAAAGCAAAGGTCAGTAAGAGTCGCTAACTGCATGTATTGTGTGACCAAAATTTAATTTGAAACAGGAGCCTCATTTTGTTTATGTCATGTCCTCCCTCTGCAGGTTAAGCTGGACTTTGTTGCACCAGCGATGGGCGTTCACAACTACACCCTGTACTTCATGAGTGACGCATACATGGGCTGTGACCAGGAGTACAAGTTCAGTGCAGATGTGAAGGAGGCTGACAGCGACGGAGACAGTGACTCAGACTAAGCTGTAACATGATAATTGTAGCCTGCATTATTGTGTTTGACATCGAGAGGGATCAGTAGGTGTTTTTTGTTTTTTAATTGTAGATATTCAGCCTGTTTCACAGCCCCTTTGTGAGCATGTCACTATCATCTCTGCCCTCGTGAAAATAAGTCTTTGTATACAGTACAGTTGTGTCTCATTTTAAAGTTGTAACCTCGAGGATTTTCATTAAAATGTTTAAAGTCACTGTCTATTGCTGAATGACGTAACACAATGGTGACTGAGCCTGTGGCCCACTGACCAAAGTTTTGCAATATTTATATATTAGCAAATTAGGAACTGGGTGTCAAGGGTGATATTCCCTTGGAAAAATGCGGTATGACGTTACTGCTAATGCAAACCAAACATTTCCTACTGCTGCTGCTTCACATTAAAAGCATTCAACTGGCGAACAAGAGTTGACTTTTAATGTGAAGTAGTCACAGAAAATTCAATGTGTTTGTCAGTGACATTAGCACTTACTGCTATAGTTCATCAGAAATGAATCTTTAAAACAAAGCAGTTGTCATTGTCGGCATCTTTTGACAGTTTGAAGAGTCAGGAGCAGCCACTGTGAGCTGTTAGATGAAGAGCTGCTGCTGCACACCTCCAACATAGTGAAGTAGCCAACCCTTTTCACTGTGTCCTGCTTTCCACCGACTCATGCAGTGTGTAGCATAATATCAGATCACAGTTGCTCACAGAATGATGGATAAAGGCCAGTTATTGCCTGACTACTGTTTGTTCTGCTGCCCCTAAAACTCTGTGACTTGTAGTTTTTGCTGTTCACTACAAGTAACTACAGGTGTCGCCAAATCAGCCAGGACTGAAATCTTATGGATTGCTACTTTAATCACCTGAATCAGTCCAGAAATATAGTGTACATGATGTGTTTAGAGTTGATATAATCAAGCATGTATTACAGATACATGGTAAACTCTCTCCACTGTAGACCCAGTCTGTGTTCTGAGTGTGTTAAATCTAAAACTTTGTACGAATCGATCTACTGTCAGTTTTTAGGTCTGACTGAAATTTGAAATGTGACTACAGATTGAAAAAATACACTTAAGTTGGTCTGTACTTTGGAGTTAGTGATTGGGTCTGTAAACACAGGGAGAACTGTCCACTTATATTTTGGGACTTAAATCATTTTGTTATGAAATCGTATTCTAAATGTTTTTAGTATGATGTGCTGTCTGGAATATTTTTTTGAAATAAAGCCACAGAATTGTTTTTATATTGTTTTTAATATTTATTTATTTATTCATATAAAAATCAATAAATTCCTAATTAAGCTGTTACACAGAAATATTTAGACTCACAAAGCAAAAGATGCGCTAAAGCATTCTGATCAGTTTAGAAACAACATGAAAGGTGACATGTTCGTACACTGTAATATCAAGTTAAATCCTGTCAGACTGTCGTAAGCTGTAAAAGCTGAATCAACAATATTAAATGTGGTGACCTCAGGACCACAGTTCCCAGGGTAGCTTGCAATAACTGTTTCTGTTCAGTAAAAGGTCACTTATGATGATCAGCGATCAGTCTTCCTCTTGGAACCTCCAGATGGTGATCTCTCCGTCATCGCTGCAGGCAGCCAGGAGCCCTGCCTCTTTAGGGTTCCAGGAGACACAGTTGACATCCTGGCTGTGGGCTTTGGTCACCTGAGCAGCCAGTGAGAACACCGGCTGGTCCGGATCAGCCGTCTCATCTTCCTTAAACACTCGTACTGCATCGTCACCACAAGCAGTTGCCAGGGCGCCAGTCTGCCGACACCTGAACACAGATAAACATTATGGTTCTCAGTTTGATAGAACATGATGACAAATTCTGGTGCATACAGACCTGTAAAAATCGATAAGCATTTGACATGTGAGAATTACATCATATCCAACTGGTTTCAAGTGATTCTTTCTTGCACACGCACACACACACACACACACACACACACAGTGTAGCTGACATGTTTTTACCTACGTATGTCAATTTACCCTCTCCCTATTCTGAATGGACCGCAAATGACTCGCAAACGTGTCAAGTTTGTAAAAAACACACTTTATTTTCAAGTACGGTCAATCTCTGGCACAGAGCTTTTACTTTGAAGTGCAGTTTCCCGCTGTAGAGTGACTTATGGACAGCTACTTGAGAGAGAGAGCAAACTAGCTCAACGACATGTCCCAACACAAGTATGAAGGTGAATATATTGTACTGTGTGGACCTTGAACTAATGACTACAGAGAAATCTGGACCCCGTGGCTGGACCAGTTGGGAACCACTGTCCTATAACATTGACAAAAGAATATAAAGTATTCCATGACGTGAAAGAGAAAAGTGTGGTGAGGTCACACAGTGATGAGATAACCTTAATGAACCAGCAAACTGGGCATGGAGTACAATATATGAAAATGAGATGGGTCTTACCAGTCAATATCATAAATTGTTCGTCCATGGTACCCAGACAGAGTACAGACACACTTCCACGATAAGTCCCCTGTTATAAAGCAAAGCCGAAATAAAAAGTTAGAGATAAAATATTCCACCAGCTTCTGTCCACTTACCTACATTTTTTTCATATATTTTTTATGAGCGTTGACAAAAAGGTGCATTAAAGTTTAGAGTTGTATAAACTTGGTCAATTGAATTATTAACAATTAAAACATAAAATATTTTAGTCATATAAAGCAACATAAGGCTGACATTTGTACTGCAGGCCTGCAGCAGCTCTTTCACTGCTAAAAAAAACATTTGCTCTGTTGCTGTGATGTAAATATCTGCTTATGTGGAAGCAGACAACAAACGTGCACAATTTGGAAACTGTGGGATATTATTAGAGGATTGTTAAAATGGACAAAAAGATGCCATATTAAACAATTCAAGTATGTGACTGATATAAAATGAGCTTCTCACCTTATTAGTCTTAAAGAGTTAACCATGATCTTTGCCCGCTGAAGTGCTTTGCTTTTGAAAATTGTTGTCAATAATTAAATTGAGATGAAATTATTTCACTGGATAAAACATTTTATTTATGGGACCTTTTTTTAATGAATGACTTAATCTATAAGGAGACTAATGCTGTCCACCAATAACAGCTCACCCTGTCCACTTTCATTTGGAGTCTGCTTCCAAATCTTCACAGTACGGTCGTCGCTGCAGGAGGCCAGCCTCTGTCCAGCTGCATCAAAAGCCAAACTCCAGACTGTGGATGTGTGACCTTTCAAGGTGTCCCGGCACTCCCAGTCATCATCGTCTTCCTTGTAAATACAGATGTTGTTGTCGTAGCTGGCGGAAGCGAGGAGCTGTAAGAACACATGGTAAATACATAGTAAGATAACACAGTGAGAAATAATTCAGGTGCACAAGGCAGAGGGTATCTTACCTCCTGGGTCGGGTGCCACACAACATGCTTGACGTCTTGTGTGTGAGAGTTAACGACAGTAACACACTCGTACTCGTCTTCTTCATCCACTGTGGGTTAATAACACAAAGATCAGAGAGGTGCAGATCGGTAGGTTTGCTCATTTCCTGCTATGAACTGGATTCATGCGATGCATCTGAGGTAGTGACACAAACCTTCCCACACCCACACACTCTTGTCTCGGCTACACGTTGCCAGCAGATTCCCCGAAGGTGCCCAAGCCACACACTTGACCTCATTTTCATGTCCCTCCAGCACAGTGATACTCTAAAAGACAAAGTGAGACTGTGGGTAAAATACACAGAGGGAACAACATACTCAAAGTGAAGATTATGCATCTCAGCTCACCTCAAAATCATTTTCCTTCTTTTTCCAGATGCATGTGGTTGCATCAAAGCTGGCAGAGGCCATATAATTCCCACAGGGAGACCAGGCCACTTTCCTCACTGTGCGCTGGTGTCCATCCTGAAGCACAGTCTTGCACACCCAAGAGTCACCTAATACAAAAAATTATAGTGTTTATACTGAGGCTGCTAAAAATCATTGAGCAAGACTGATGGTAATATGGATTTACAGGATCTGTGCTTCAATATAATGAAGTGCCTTGGTTTTTCAAGTATTTCATTAGCTGTATAAGGCACTCCTGTCTGATTATTTGATCTAACAAATAGTGTCTGTTGTAGTGTTGTCAGAAATATAAAATTGTTTTTTCAGTGCTGAATATTTAAAACTGTTTCAATACTCATTTTCCACTGTATCGATACCATCAACAGCAGTACAACTCCACGGTCTCACTCCCTTAGTGTTAATGTTTACAACAGTTGTTCTGCTGTTGTCTGCTACTGATCAAGAAAAGTCGTTGTCATGTTAAAGCTTTGTTGTATTTTTAATTTAATGCCCTCAATGTCAATTTTTCCTGTGGTATCGCAAATGGTATCAAATATGGATATTTTTTCAAGGTATTGATTCAAAGTTAATAATCTCAGTATTGTGACACCACTGCTCTCCTGAATTTACAAAAATGATAAAATATCATGATATATGATTGCATATACTGTGACAGAGGATTTTATTCATATGAACATGCCTACCTGTACCAATGACAATTTGCAGACCCAAACATTAAGATGTGCTTTGATGACAATCCCCTAAGTAACAAATTGTGATGTCCCAGAAAAAGGACTAGAGCCCACTCAAATGTTTCAGAGTCACTTGCTCTGGTTGAAAGTGTTTTGCACTACTTTAATTAAACATAGGGATGACTGGAACATAAAGCATCCCCTTTATTTAACTTTTATTAGGGCTTAATGGCAAACTGGGTCATTAAGAGGCAACTCTCCATGACTTCAATAATATCTGAAGCGATTATATAAACCTTAACAGTTACTTCCTGTGATGAGAGGTGAGTTTTTGTCCTCAAGTTTTCCTTGTTTTTATTTTCTATTGTGTTATTTGTCTATTGGTTTAATCAGCAGATACTGGGTTCAATGAGATACAAGTATCATGTAGGTGTGTACGTGTCTTGTAGGTTAACTGTCAAATACTGCATTTTGCCGATAGCTCACCTTCTTGTCCCCATATCCGGACGGCCTTGTCGCCGCCGCATGAAGCCAGCAGCGTCCCGGTCGGGTTCCAGCTGACGAACCAGCACCGGGAGTCCGGGTGTGCACTCAGTCTCTGGACCAGGGACAAAGCGTCCTTCATGTCTGAGCTGGTCTAAATATTAAAGTTTGCAAACTGCTGTCACTCCCGTCTCCTGTCCTGTAATCACTGACAGCTAACTGTCGCGAGATAAACCAGCTGACTAACACCACGACCACTACTCTGTAACAACCCGCGATAACAACCAGTGCTGCTGCCCTAAACGAGAGTTATTTGGTCAATAGAAATAATATTTAGAAAAAAGATATATATTTGCACTAAAGAACAATGTACAGTTGTTTGCAGAAACTACCGTGTCGGAAATGCCGCCATCTTTGCTTATCGCTTGATGCAATGCATCATGGGGCTTCGCTTTTTGTCTTCTTCTTGGGTTTTAATGGCGGTTGGCAACCAGCGTATTAGGCGCAATACCGCCACCTTCTGCTGTAGGTCTGTAACACAAGTGGACTTTGTTTTCCAGTCTGTCAACTGGACTGGATTTTCCTTTTTACTTGTGATGTAAATATATCATGAACATAAAATTCACTGCATGGGTAATTATCGCATTCAGAGTTAAACATTGGGGGGAAAAACAATCATTGTAGATTGTTGTATAATTGTTAATTAGAATTGAATCACAAAATGATCAAAGTCTTGTCCCAAAGTTTTTTTTAATTTTATTATTCGATTATTTTTTAATTTTTTACACCTAAATAATTACACCAGTCTGTCATATAAATAATAAATGCATAAATAAAGAAATAAATAAAGAAAGAAAGAAAGAAAGAAAGAAAGAAAGAAAGAAAGAAGTGCTCACACTCAATTTGTTTACCCCCTGTAGGTCATACCATACCTTTATTGGTCCATGGCCCAACTTTTGATAACTTTGCTGTATTTTATTTTATTTTTGATAGATATCCTAATAAACATCAGACAAACTACAGGACCAAAATACATAACCTTTTTTGCAATACCTGCTCCTACTGTACTGTATGTGGCTGTATTGTGAAATAAACATTTGTTTGTCTTTATACAATATGCACAGTTTTTGGGGAGCAGCTTTGTGTGTCTTCTCTAAGTGTCTAATTGTGTGACTTTGTGACAGCTGCTAAATCAGACCTAAAACACAAGGCATACGGATGGCTTTGGATGGAAAATATATCATTTTGTTTCACCAATATCTATCTATCTATCTATCTATCTATCTATCTATCTATAGATAGATAGATATAGATATTTTTTTTCTGCAGAAAAAAGAAAATGAAAAGCAGGTGTAAGGTGCCCCACAGGTATGAAGAAGTTTGTTAACATATTAACACATTAATCTTCATGAGCCAAGTTTTGCCCACACACTGTTAAAAAAAAAAAAAAAAAGCTTTTGTATAAAGGTAATGTGCAGCAGCAGCAGCTGACAATATGAAGATAGATGATAAATCACTTCACGTTTATATTCTATATAATTATTTCAGGGACATTACTGCAGAACACCAAAAATATGTTAATATAGGCCCCATTTAACAGAAAGACTAAACCTGATCTCATACTGATTGGATAAAACGTTACATAGCCAAGGTGAGATGATTTCATAAGGTCACCATGTAAACATAATGGTTTTTGTTGTTTTTTTAGCCTACTGACAAGACAAAGTTTACTGATACAATGCTAACAGGCTCTGTCATAAACAGGCCCACACATCGCAATGTACATATAGATTAAACATCACTTACCACATAATATATACATGTATGATTAATAGAGCACAATTTAATATAAAATACAGATGATTTGCACATATGATGATATGGATTATAGATCATTACTCAGTCTGAAATTACTAAAAGGGGTTTTATTTTTTCATATCGGACAAATCATTTATTTTAACCATCTTACAATGCTATCACATAATCGCAATACAAATCTAACGTTGATAATGGCACATATAATATTAACTGCAGTTGTTGAGTTGTGTCACCAGTGTGTGGGAGCACTGATCACCACTGGCGTATAAACTGCAGTCTATTAGAACCACGAAGAAGAATAGTGTAACAAGGAAGTTAATATTTTTACAGGAAGCCAGCGGAAGCTGCCTTTTGTTTTGTTTTGTCTTTGTTTTCTGTATCGAATAGATGGTCATTTTTTCACCACAACTGTTTGCTACATTAGTTAATAGGTTATTGTTAATCTGGTTTGTTTATTTTTAAGTTTATTTCTTATGACAGTTGACGACATTTGACGTTAGCTGGGACCGAGCTTCACACGCTAACAACAGAGCTAACAGGCCCCAAGGCCATCTGTCTATTGTCTGCCCGTCAGTCAAACCTTCATCCTGTTTATATCCAGCAAATAGTTTTAAGGACTAACGTCGTTGGAAACTTTAGATACCACAGTGAACAAAGCCCCAGGACCGCTGTCATCCGTTCATCGCAAAGGTAACGTTAGCTTTACCGGCTAACGAGAGTTTTTATATTGGCCAGTCAGTTGGCTGACCTCACCAACGGATCGTTTAGCCACAAATACTGACCGTAAAAGGAAACCAACAGTACAACGGTGTGTAGGGAGTTTGGATGACCATGTATGCCCCACCGGGTTCTACTGTCCCTGGAGGCCGGAGGAGGAGAGGAGGCACCTCCCTGCCCAAGCAGCCGGAGCGGAGCCTGGTTTCGGCTCTGCCCGGAGCTCTGTCCATCACAGCTCTATGCACGGCTCTTGCAGAACCGGCCTGGCTCCGGGTTCATGGAGGCACCTGTCCGAGACAGGAGCTGGGGGTGGCAGATGTCCTGGGCTACATTGACCCCAAGCTTCTGGACGGTGAGGACCAGCACAAGCACATTAAAACCTGCAGCAGAGATCAGTTGTAGCTCACTTGTAATGCTTTGTGATGTCCGTGTGTCCTCCAGATTACTGTGTTAACCCGCAGACCATCTTGCTGCTGAGGGTGATCGCTGCCTTCTGTTTCCTGGGCATTCTGTGCAGTCTGACTGCTTTCCTCTTGGATGTGTTTGGACCAAAGCACCCTGCGCTAAAGATCACACGCAGATATGCATTTGCACACATCCTCACAGGTATTATTAATCTGTCACACTGGAGGTTTTTTTTCAGGTCTGTTCATTTTTTAGAAAAAACAGTCTGTGATCTTGTTTTCTTTGTCTCTCATCAGTGTTGCAGTGTGCCACAGTCATAGGCTTCTGCTACTGGGCCTCGGAGCTCATCTTGTCCCTGCAGCAGCAACACAAAAAATACCACGGCTCTCTCATATACGTCACTTTTGCCATCAGCTTCTACCTGGTGGCAGGAGCAGGTGGAGCCTCTATCCTCGCCACAGCTGCGAACCTGCTGCGCCACTACCCCACTGAGGAGGAGGAGCAGGCTTTAGAGCTGCTGTCGGAGATGGAGGATAGCAGTGAAACTTTTCCTGCTGATTATGACATTGCCAATCAGTTTCAGCCACCACCTGCCTACACGCCCTAATGCCGCCAGACTGGCCTTGTTAACACTCGCTTCTCTCTCAGCACGGCTATTGGCTTGATGAGCAACCCCACTCTTTATCAAATGGATCTCTTCGCAAATACTCTCCATAATGAACACAGCGTGCGCGGTTAGTGCACAAACTTCTTGACTGACAGTGCTTGGGTGCATGAAAGCTTTCTTTAGTGGTGGCAGAAAATTAGGAGATGATTCTTACTTTCACCACTGAAGTTGTTAGTGATTTGCATGTAAATGGCTTTTAGGATTTGGTTCTTACATGTAAAGCAAACTAAACTGCAAGGAGTGCTCAATGTGGCTCATCACAAGTAATATGAAACAGCCACAGCCTGATCAGTGCCAATTATTGAGGCTGGGCTGTCGGCAGATTGTCAGCAGTTGTATTGCTCTCGGTTAGATCCTGGATGGAGCTTTGTAAAGCATCTTTTTGATTTAAATTTTGATATGCTTGTGGTGTGTATGATTTTATTTCCCTGATTCATCAAAATGCAGAAATACACTGAGAAGATTATTTTAGACATTTCTTTCATACAAAATATCAAACGGACCTTATTATTTATTATTTAGTTGTCTGTGCTGTGTCTTACTTTCTTCCATTTGCTTTGTAGACACCCGTCACTGGTTTAGTCTTATTCAATCACATCTTTACTTGAAATAACACTAGGAAATTGTCCAAAAAAATTTGAGACCTGTCTTTGTGGTGTTTTAAAAAGGATGATGGCCTGTGTTATGTGTCGAGAGCTAACAGCCATGGAGAAATTGAGAAACATATCTGTGTGTTTCTCAATAAGACATTCAGTAACAGGAACCTCACAGCATCAGTTGGTTGTGTCATGTTTCTTGTATTTGATTTAAAAAACAAAAAAAGAAACCTTGTTTGTACTTTGTGATCACCATACGTGACAGTTTCAGTATGTGTTTTTTTATGCATGAGTTATTTTGTGGGAAAGTTTTAAACCTTCAGGCGGAATTGTACAAGAACATCACACACAAGGTGCCAGCTGAGGCTTAAAATTGTGATTGATGTGGTGACTCTAGTTGGTTGTATATTGTTCTCTTTTACCCCATTTCTGCATTTTGTTTCTCAGATTGTCATCATATACTTTCATCACCAGTATGTAAATATTGATTGTTTCTACATAAAAAGTGGTCATAGTAAAAATTAATGTCATATTTTGCCTCATGCTTGTCATCTGTAAGCTGAATCCTGGGTTCTTCACTAACTACAACTCCTCCACCAAATGCAGCCGATAGGCAGGAGCGGTGGTTTTGATTTAACGGTATATTGACTTTGACATTTCCGTCTGACCAGGGTATTTCTGGGTTTACCGTCTAGACATTGTAGACGCAACATGGCATTACAGCAAGTAAGAGCCTTATAACCTAATAGACTTTAAAGGGCAGGCAGTATGCCTTGTACTGTATAAAGGCATAGCATCCACTGCTTCCTTATCAAAATTCACTAAGAAACATTTTCATTAAAACATGCACACAGATGCAGAGTTGTGTAAAAGATATCAGTCAACTGCTCTAACTCATAAAACTATATTAAAATGTTTTAATAATTTCTGCAGGTTTCTCCAAATAGCTGCCATACTAATCTAAATGGGTCAAGATATTTCATGGGTTAAAGTACTACATGTTTAGATTACTCTAAAGCTCAAGTGTCACTCTGCAGCCAAATGACTTAAGTTAATCAGATGAATAAACAAGGTATTAATAGTGAAGGGTGTGCAGGAGGGGAATAGGCCATTCAAGGCAAAGCAGCAATGGCTCTTCTCAGAACATGGAGCTTACGTGGCAACGTCACTTGGCCACACACTGGTGGTATATATACACTGGCACAGCACGATCAATATTACTACCTTTCAAAGTCTTTACCGGCTCTGAGGTAAACTGTTCAGTTACACTTTCCTCCTACACCAGTGAGACTAAAGCTAAATCATGCTGGCAACCAGGACCTTGCTGTCAAAACAAACACTGGCTGCTCTCTCTCGCCAGCCTGCCTGCTTTGTTCACCATGGTGACTATGGCAACTGGGGGAATACCAATATTGCAGTGGTAAGTGAAACATATCAATATAGGACCAGGAAGAAAAGTAGACAAACTGATAGTGTGGGCGTTATTGTGAACTGTGAGTTACATTTGGTTTGTGACTCATAATGTAATGCAGGTTTTCTCAGGATGTGGCTGGTGGGATGGGACTGATGTCCATGAGGGAGTATAGTGAGTATCAGGATTTCACATCATTGCATGAACGTATCACCATGCAGAGATGGTAATTCACAACTCTGTCTTCAGCACTATGTACCACCTGAGCCGTAACGGTGCTCGCTTCCAGATGTTTGCTCCGAATCAACAGCAAATGCATGTGATGGACCACATGAGGAAGCAGCCTGGCTCTGGGGAGAACCGGTAGGCTTGTTAGGAAACATTAGTGATACACTTTGAGATGGATCAAGGTTATAGACAGGTCCAGTGGCTGTTTAGAGTTGTGCATTTAATACACCTGACTTGACTAATTCCATAATGTAGTATTTATGATTATTTCTGGCCATTACATAGGAACATGATGACGGAGTCAGCTCGCTTCAGTCATGGTCAGGGAATGATGCAAATGCAGGACCTGTCCAAGCTGGACGTCAACAGCTTTGATGGCGTCATCTTCCCTGGAGGCCACGGCATCATCAAGAATCTGTGAGGAATAATGAGTTATGACGTAATCACTCTGACACTGTTTAGAGGATGAAGATAGAGAACTAATTCTAATATATCACTCTCAACTGTTTAGGTCCTCTTTTGTGAAGGATGGCAAAGATTGCAAGCTGCACAATGATGTGGAAAGGGTGCTTAAAGACTTCCACCGCTCACGCAAGCCTATTGGGTATGTATCATGCATTTACAAGTCAATTGCTGATGGAGCAATACTGTGTAACTCTACTCATGCACAACATAGGTTGAAGTATTAGGGCAGCAGTGTGTGGCATTGTGGCTTTGGGTGCCTTTTTTCAGATGTAAAATTCACATTTTAAATCCAAGCATGAGGCAATATTGCAGACTGTCACCGATTGGTACCGCACTTTAAATCAGATTACATTAGATTACATTAAACTAGATAAACACACGAGATTTCAACGATCCCTGTAATGGAATTAGGACATTAGAGCAGCTGTAGAAAAGATAAAGGTTAAACAGTGAATACTGAGCCGTTTAGATGTAGATAAATAAATAACATTACAAATTTTATTGACAGTTTTTGCTCAAAATGTTGCAGATATGAAGTTTGGGGGAAAAATTATTATTACTAGATCTGCTAGTATCAACTAAATTGCATTTGTTGTTCGTTATTACTAAAGTCCTTTTTAAAATTAACAACAAAAACAGTCAGTAAATGTGTCACTTTGTGTTTCCTGTTGAAATACAGTAGCTGATAGGAAATAAACAGGGACCACAGCTGTTGCTCTACTACAACTAAAAATTATTATACCAATAGTTATGGCATATTTCTGTGAAGATACATTCATTAAAACATAAACAAAATACGCAACATAAAATATTCACAAATATAAGTTGATGCAACACAGGAATACTCCACCCACAAAATGAACATTTGTTTATCAATTAGTCATGCCATGCTACTTTGAATTCATGGAGAAAAGTGTGAAAATATAGATTTATTGATGATTGAGGACCACGTTTAACAGCAGCAAAACTATATGAAAACATCTGTGTATGACTGGATAAATGAGAGTTGGATTATGCTGCAGGAGTTGTGTGAGAGTTTGTAAATGGATGTTTTGATATAGTCCCCAATTAATCAATAAATCAATATACTCTCCATTTGCCATGGAGGCATGCAAGAAAAACAAAGCTTTTTTTCACATACTCAGTGTAACACACCATGGCTGTACAAATGGTCATTTTGTGGGTGAAGTCTTTCCTTAAGAGGTGCATCTGCTTAAATCTGCTGAAAGTCTCTAGGTTGGCTCAGCAGACACAGGAGGAAGAGCAGGTGTGGTACAAACAGTCTGACTCTAACCCTAACCCAACATACAGTGGGTGATCTGATACAGCATGACTGATCCTTTGGCTGCTACAGTGGCAAATGTGGAGTGAAGGGTCAATGAGGGGCAGCTGTGCAGCCCATGGTGCAGACAGGTGACAGGGTCAGCTGAGGGGACACCCATGTGCACAAAGGCAGGTCTGAGATGACAGGAGACGCAGGATTACAGGAATTAAAGAGTGGCGTTGGCGGCAGAAGAGGAGGAAGAAGAGGATGAAGCAGTTGTCACCATGACAACACGGGGTTAAAAGGTATGTTGAGTTCTGACCTCAACCCAGCCATCATTTAAAGGATAATACCTGTGTAATCCTCTCCTATTGCCATTAATACATAGAGTTTGAGCCTTTTAAGATCATGTTATCAAAAATGAAAATACAGTGGAAAAAATGACTCAAAACAACAACAATTTTTTTTTACCCTACAAGTGATAACAAAGGCCGTTTAAGATGTATTGTCGTGCAATGTAGGAGTCGGTATCACTAAACTGTGATTTACATGTTGCTGCTGCAGACAGCAGACACACACCCTCCATTGTTCTATTGTGTCAGAGCTGTAATTGTTGTCTTGATCTGTCGGCAAAACAAGCGGTGTATAAATTTAGAAGCAGACCTACAGAGCCCGGGAGGGTCCATGGAGAGAAAAAATAAAAATAAATTGAGGCTGTGTTTTACTAAATCGAGCACTCGAGATGCTATTGCCTGGCCTCGAGATTGTTTAATTTATTCCCTTGTTTTGGAGAGCTAATTAAGGCAAATATTTCACAGCTTTAGTCAACTCGAAATAACTAGAAATTACTGAATGTCTGTCCAATACACCTGTGACTACAGGAGTATTTAGGGACCATCCTAAAAGTGCAAAATGACCCATTTCAATACTCAATAACTTTTTGTTTTTTAACAAAGAAATCTCAAACCATGGCCAGTATACAGAGTGGCAGCCTGTTACGAGTTCACATCTGTGAATTTGTAAAATAAATAATAATAATTTTAAAAAGTAGCAAATCATGGTTATGAATGACATATTACCTTAAATGCATTCTTGGAACCCATCGGCTGTATTCAGCGTCTGACTTCCGGCAGACGGCCATACAGCCTCTGGGGGCAGACCCCCAATTTTTTGGCATTCTGGTTTGATTTGGGCGGAGGAGGCGAATTTCCATTTCTGACTTCCGTTTATATATAAGTAAATATGCTGAACCATTGCGATGGATTCAGAGTTTGCAGTGACGCCAATTATGTTCCGCCTCGTTAGTTCACCACATGGAGCGTTTAACCTGGCAACAACTGCAGCCGGCTCAAACGTGATTGATCAATATCACGCGGACTACAAACAGCCTAGCACCGGAAACCAGGGCTCTTCCGCTCTTCTTCCAGAGGCAAGATCTCTGGGGTTTGCCTACAGACTCTACATTCACTGAATGTAGAGTCTGTATATAGAGACTACCTTAACTGTGCTCATTTCAAAGTTGTGATGTCTGCAGCTTGCTCACTCATTTATATTTTTGATGTGAAACCACCTCTAATGTGTCTTTGACATTCCCTCTCAACTTTCACAGTTGGTGTGCGATTGCCCTTAGCACATCCCTTAGCATCATTACTAATGAACTTTTGCTTAAATATGCACATTTCAAGTTTAAAATTTTGATACATGCTTTTTGATGGATATATATTGACAACAAATCACTTGTCATGTGTCTTTGAAAATCCTCTCACAACTTTCACAGCTGGTCATTTGTGGGAAAAGCCCTCAGCAAAACTCTTAGCATCATTATCAAGCCCGATCTCACTCCGAGGTTGTCGATATCCGGCGCTTGGACCAAAACATTCTCACTCCGACCTTGTCACATATTGACATGCATGGTCATGGACTTTCCACATCCACATACAACGCGCAAGGTACCCTGGGTGTGGAAAAGCCCTTAGGAAATCCCTTAACATAATCACCCATGATCCAATCACAACCTTAAACTGACCTTTGTAACGTTACACTTATCTCAAGCACCAATTAAACCAAAACGAGGGAATGAATTAAACCATCTCAAGGCCACACAATAGTAAAGCGAGGCCAGGCAATAGCATCTCAACTTTCGATTAAGTAAAACATGGCCTCGAATTATTTGTTTTTTTCTCTCCGTGGCACCTCCTGGGCTCCGAATTAACAACACTTATGCACAAATTAACCGAGACGAGGGAACGACTTAAATCTCGAGATGTTAGTGCCTGTGAAGTGCTCCAGGAGGACCATTAAAACAGCTCTTCATTATAACAGACTGCACTGAATTTCAACCCCAGAAGACCTTTGTGCTGTCAACAGAGGGATTTAGTGTTTTAAAATTTCCATTTCTTAAAAATGCTCCATGCATCATAGATTTCTTGCTGTGATTTAAAAAAGCTGGATGCATTTCTTGTGAAAAACAGCTGAACTACATGTTGTGGTCATAGACGCATAAGCTTAAAGGGACAGTTCACCCCAAAACCAAAAATACATATTCTACCTCCTGCCTGTAGTGCTGCTTTTTACTATTAGATTGTTTTGGTGTGAGTTGCAGAGTGTTGTTGCAGATATTGGCTGTAGAGATGTCTGCCTTCTGTCAAATATAAAAGTACCATCAAACAGCAGTGATGTCTCTTTACAGGAGTCATGACCCAGTTACTCAAACCAATCAACAGACCTTGTTGTGAGCAGTTTCATGTTGGAGCCATTTTCTTGCTACTGAACGACAGAAGGAAGTGTGTATCTGATGCTAGCTCACCTAGCACCACTAAGCTAGCTAACGTTAGAGCTCAGTCGAGGAGGATCCATTAATGTTTACATCTCACGCTGTTACAAGCCTCTTATCTAAAGTGGATACCAAGTGGCAACCTCCTGGGCTGAAAAATGCAGCTGATGCAGAAGTGCCAAAAACTGCAGTTCCTTAAATGGCCAATGGGGCTGGCTCCAAAACTGACTTAATCCCCATAGACCCCCACGTTAAAATTCCCAACTTACGATCAGAAATAAATATGTTGGTGCCTGGTACAAAAAAAGGTTTTGGTCTCTGGAGCCAATTTCAACATGTATGACAAGTTTACAACAGGTGATTTTTAAAAAAGAACTCCCCCACTGACATTTTATTAACGCTTAAATTTATGCATATTTAAGAGCAGGGCTGCTTGAGTCTGCGAGGTGTTACTACAGTCTATGTCAGATTCACCCCTCACTCCTCCACAGCTCCATTTCTCAACCAAATATGATCACTGGCTCAAAAAAACAAAACAAAACGGCAATGGCGCAATGCTGACCTAAAAGCTTTGAAACAGCGGTCCGCAAACCAGTGGGTGATGTCGCGGTAGCTACGTCCATCATTTTAAACAGTCTATGGTAGATGCATGCTCCCTTCTGTGTGGTAATAGGGTTGGTGGGTATAGTTTGGTCGTAAGAAATTAGTTCCTACATGAAACTGCTCTCAACAAGGTCTGTGGATTATCTTGAGTAACCAGGTCATGATTTTTGAAAAGAGAAGTTTTTTCAGATGTTTTTTTTTTTGGGCGCTTTGAGCACCACAAACTGACTGCCATTATATTCAAGAGAAGACAAACATCTCTACAGCTGATATCTCCAACACTCAGCAACTTACAGCGAAACAATCTCAGCTAATAATTTTGATTTTGGGGTGAATTAAGTATCTGTGTCAGTGGCCTACTTACTGTAAAATACTGGGAAGAAGCAAACCCATCATTTATGGTATTATTAACACCTACACCACTGCGTTATGCAGACTACAAGTTTTGTGACTGAACTATACTGTTGTATGCATGATATCTTCAATAAATACCAAGTGTATGCATCAAACTGCACCTGCATTTCTTTATAGGCACAGCGCTCCCACACAGGTGTTTTCACTTTGGCTGATTGTGAGGTCACCATCATCTACATGTCTTTCTAAGGACAATGAAGGTGAAATCTTCCAAACGTCTCTGGTTCGCTTGGAAGCCTTTGTTACATGTTATTCCCCTCGTCTCTCCCCATGTTTCCTGTATGTCTGTGCTTCAATTATCAAATAAAAACAACAAAAGAAAGCGAGAGATATCTGTGAAGTCTGTACGCATCCACTCCTGCCAGGTACAATAAGTGAAATGTGTCTGTTTTGTTAAAGTGCGGGGATGTTGTCTGCCCATAAATATGATTTAATTTATGGGCTGATGGTGATAATAAACAGCTGACACTCTGTAATCTTGCCTCATACTCATCTTTTGGTTAGTTTTAAAAGTACACACTGAGCTTCTTGTCCCAGTGCTTTTTGCTGGAGGAGCCTTTCTTTTTCAGGTGCTGAATCTCCCCTCTCTGGTAAGGCAATTATTCTCACACCCTGATCTTGTCTCTTAATCTTGACTTAATAAAAACCCCTGCTGACTGTTTCAGACTGGCCAGCATGGCTCCCATGCTGGCCTGCCGCGTGCTGCCCAGCATCGAGGTGACCATGGGCTACGAGCGGGACGACAACACTCGCTGGGGGAACTGGCCTCACACAAACATGGTGCAGGCTGTGAAGAGTATGGGTGCTCGCCACAATGTCCGTGAGCCATACATATCCTTTCAGAGGTCTCTTTTTACTATCAGTCTTCGTTAACTAAACCTACACAGTTCTATGTTCATGTGTGTCTGTGTTTATGTTGTGAAATAACTCCTGCTTTGGCCTTAACCCTCTGTTTTACGAAGCCTATGTGGACGAGAAGAACAAAGTGGTCAGCACCCCGTCCTTCATGTGGGAAACAGAGTATCACTATCACTACATTTTTGATGGCATTGGAAACATGGTCAAACATGTCATGCGTATGTCAACCAAGTGATGTGACACTTTCAGCCTGGAGAAGAAATCGAGAAAGTTGGTGTTGACGTGTGACGTACACCCCTGTATTGTGATGCATTCTTACCTGAAAACATATAAATGCTTTAGTTAAAGAGCAAATGGCTTGTCGTGTATTTGATGGTATTGGTGAATATGTGACATGTACAGTAGGTGAACCAAATCATCCGTATGAGTCCAGATGACATCTGAGCAGTGCTGCACATCAGAGGGGCTTACTGGTCATTTAACCCATGCTTTTAACTGGGAACATCATTTCTTACTCACAACAGGCAGGGAGGAATTCACTGTCCTCACAGTGACACATCTGCGTAACAGTCGACCAAAACACAGCTGAAAGCATTTGATCAAAGCTAACAGTGAGCTCGGAAACTACAGAGTCAGGTCAGCCATTAAATGATAGTTGCTTCTGATCTTTTTCTCACAGTTTTGCAGCCGTGCTTCAGCTTCAGGATCATAAACTTACACAAAACTGTACACTACACCACGTAATTTACAAACATAGATTTACAAACCAATAAGTGTTTCTTTGGTCTCATTTAGGCTAAACTAATGATCTATACCTTTCATGTACTGTGGACAGAAACTACTGTACACAGATTTATTACTCTCTCAGTATCACTGACTAAGATGTTAAATCTCTCCCCCAAATCCTTGAAATAAACAGTAGTCATATGAACAATTATTGGCAATGCTATGCAATGTTTGTCACACCTATAGTATGAAAATATAAAGGACATGACTGCTCCCCTAAAGTGAAGCCAAAACATCTGGATAGTATAGTTCATAAACAGAAAAATAAAATAAAAGATCAAAGTACATGTCAAATACTTTTTTCTCAGAGATGGTTTCTGTCATTTTAGGTCATCACGGTTATGTTGGTTCAAGTGTTAATTTTTCTGATAAGTTTGATTATAATAAGTTATTTGATGCTTTAAAATGGGAGTTGGCTTCATGATTGATAGCTATGTGTGCCAACCTGATTGTGAGCAATGCTCGCAATTGGTCAGTCGGGTGTATGGGCAGGAACTCAAAAACTGCGGAGATCGCTATTGCACAGACTTTGGCTCTAAATGATGTCACCAGCACAAGATGGCAGCGACGGTATTTTTATATACACCAGAAGTGGAGCCGTGTCAGTCATCTTTATATACAGTCTATGGTCACACTTGCTGAAGGCTAAGGTAAGACATCTTTGACTCACCCGTCTCCAGAGCGATGACTCATTACTTACAGTAGTATGTTTAGGCCTAAATATTTGAAGAGATTCAAAGTATGTAGGATTTAAGAGGATCTATTGGCAGACACAATATAATACTCATCACTATTGCTGTGTCTCAAATCGCGTACTTTTACACTTAATATTTTGAGTGCATAAGTGCGTTCACATTGAGAAGTATGGAAAAATGCAGTGCACTATGAGTACCCGGATGGTGCACTCAAAACGGTCAAGAAGTTGAGTGTGGAACTATGGACACTTCTCGGCCTCAATGGTTGCCATCTTGGCTATGTAGCAGAAGGGGAGGGACCACTTTTCAAACTGGAAATTTAGCGGCAAAGGACTGTGCAACCGTGAACGTCGCTGCATTGTTCAAATGTAAGTTATACATGTGTTTTTTGCAGTAAGCACCACTAAACTGTTGTCGGATATAAGCCACCGGTATGTTTATTGGGTTAATTTAGCAGTCTGTAATGATTTGGTACTGCAAACGATAACACGAATGCTAATGCTAGTTTGCTAACTAGCCAAAAGCTGCAGTCGTGATTTCCGTTAAGTGCACAATCGGCAGTGTTAGTTTGAGACAACACTACCCTGTCGAAATTCGCACACTACACCAATAAGTACATAGTGCACATAGTATACTACATGGAAGTGTACTTACGGAAGTATGTGATGTGAGACACAGCATATGTTTTCAGCAGGGTATAATCACCTAAAACTAAGAATTGTTTTTTCCTTACCTTACCTTATAACAAGCCCTTCATATCTACATGCGGAGTGGGTCCGCTTCCACAGGCCACCATGTTGTTGTTTCTACAGTAGCCCAGAAACCAAACCAAACACAGGCACTAGAGGGCCTTTCAAAGTTTTACGTCAGCTGAAGGCCACTGTAGATTCTCTACACACTTGGAAAGGGAGTGGTGAGGGAAGAGGTATTCAGTTATTTGCAATGTGCAACCTCAACACTAGATGCCACTTAATCCCACACACTGGCTTTATATTCCTATTTGGCATGCGTACTTCTCATAACCATAACTCATAGACCGTTCATATGATATCTGGAAAGTTCAAAAACTACCAGAATATACTAGTCATTACGGTGGCCCCCAGGACTTCCGCAGTACGACCGTCCAATCACAGACGAGACTCACCAGCGCACACATTATTTGTCTTTTTTCTCTTTAAACTGTTATTGCTTAGTCAAAAGTAATATTGAATAACTGCCAGATATTTGAAATTGAAGTTATGTTGGAAAAAAGGGGCAGAAGCACTCACTCATTGCACATTTTTTGACAATTCTACAGCAATAAAATCAAAATAAATCCAGATGACGTGAATGTAATTATAGTTATTAAAAGGATGGAGTGAAATAGAGCTTAGCTTTGTCAGTGTGAGCCTGCTCACAATTTGCTCAAAGCACTGCTGTGCTTCAGTACAGCCTCACAGAGTCACTGGTACGACTGCAAAAATACACATTTTTACTCTTACTTATAGTGATGTTTATTAATCTACATTATTTTGGGGTGAGTTGTTGAGTTTAAGAGATATTGCCATAGATGTCTGCCTTCTCTTGCTCAAAGCGCCAAAACAATACCTTTGAAGAAGTCAACAGCAATGTCTGTATCCATAAACCATGACCCAGTTACTCATGATAATCCACAAACCTTAGTGTGAGCAGTTTCATGCAGAAACTATTTTCTGTCTACCAAGCTACACCTGCTAAGTTCATCAACGTGCAGAGGGAAGCCTTTGACCCCTTTAAAGCCTAATTGTTAATGTGGCTAACACAAAATTGTTTTATTGGCGAGTCTGTGATTAAAGATTTAGTGATATAAGGATCCATCTCAAGCTTTGTTTCAGCCGAGCCTATACAGGTACAGTTGTTACCTGAAGGAAGAGGATGGGTTAACCAGATTTATAAAGGCTAGACAGGTGATTACAGGCATGGTTAAGGTGTAGCCCTGCTCTGGAAATTAAGTTGATGTCATCAAGTTAGAAATTAGAAATTTAGATGAAATTAACTTAATTAACTGTGTTTTTTGTCACATGCTTTTCCTAAAAACACACACACTAAAACAGATCAACACATTCTCTCAGTCTGGTGCATTCAGAATAGAACAATTTATTCATTACAAACATATAAAAATGACAAAAACAATCAGGTGGCAAGATATAAAAATTTCCAGTTTGTACAAAACTTCCAAAACCATCATCAGAGATGCATTACTCACTCCATATGAAGACTTCATCTGGGTTATTTAAGTAAATATAGTACAAATCTTGAATCTTAGCTACAAAGTTATTTTTTTAATCTGTTGTCAGCTAACATAATAAAAACAGCCTTTGTCATTTTTTAAGTAAACAAAAAAAAGTAGGCTAATGGGCACAAATTCATTACAGACTTCACAGAAATTCAAAAACAGAATCAGAAGTCGATGGTATATTCACAGTGTTATCTTCACATCAGTGATGTGAATTGTAAACATCGTTGCATATCGTAGCTCACCTTAATAAATATACAGAAATACTCGTGTGAGCAAAACTTGTGTAAAAAAAACTCCTCAATAATTTTTAATCCTCTGATCTTTTTTGACTTTAGCTTGTTAGGTCAAACCTCCCGTGGTCAATCGACTAGTGCGCGCTTGTGACATTAACAAAAATAAGGCAAAATCATTTTCCCTGTGTTTCTTATCAAGTTTTATCCGTCATTTAATCACAGAGGCAATGTTTGATCAATTCAGGTGGAGTGAAGTAGCATTTTCTCATCTCATGAAATGATGAAGTGGAATATACAATACAGCAGGGTTCATTCACATTAAGGTACATATAAACATTTGTACATCTTGAACAAATACTGGGAGGCTATTTGAAGTGATTTGGTTTATAAACTCAAAACAGGGGAAAGTTATTGTCAAAGAAAATATGCATAAAACAGGAAATGAGTTTAGGGATCCAACAGGAAGACCAAATAACAAACAAATTCTTACTTTAAAGACAGTAAATTACTCTTTAGAGTAACAAAGTTAAAAACTAGAGTTGCCTAATCATGTGATCCTTAAGTCTTATTATTGAAATATTTTTGTCCAATTCAGTGGGAGATGGTGGTGAAAATGCTTCGAGCACTGTTTGACTGGTAACACAAGCAACATTACAGATACAGACATTTCCACATACGGATGTTAAGTTGGACACAGACCCACATAATTGTCATTAGCATTCCTTTATCATTAAAGGGAGGTCGTTGATGCAATAGACAAACACTTGAAATACAACGTTCACCATGTAGCATGCTGCTGCTTTTATAAAGCAGATCTTTCTCTATCAACTGTAAACTTGTCTTAGTCAAGGGCGAGCATTTCATTTCTCAAAGGGGCCCTGTGTGCCTGATTGTCAAGGTTTTTTGTTTTGTTTTTTAAAGAAAAAATCCCAAAATACAGTTGCACGAGCTTCTTAGAAAAATAAATAATCCCTTCTCAGCTTCATTATGCAAAGCACAATGGAACAAGGAAAAGAATTAAGTCATCTGATAACTGAGGAGTTGCAGTCTGTCACATTTGATGGCGTGCAGCATATGATGCTGTCTCTTTAAAATGCTCTACTTTAGTCTGCTGTAACAGAGGATAAAAACTTTAAACAATGAGTTCTTTCACATGAGAGAGCTCCAGTGAGGTGTAACAGTGTCCAGGACCACAGTGCTGTCGTCTGTTCATTAAAACTGCTTTTTGGTTTTTGTCTTGGATATACCTGTGAAAGACAGAGAGCAGCACAACATCAGACAACAGAATAAGGTTAAAACATTTCAGCTGTAAATTGAGGTGCACAGATTTTGGCATGCACAAATCCACAGCACATAAATGACAGAGCAGCAGGCAAGAAAAGGATGCAGGCAGGCGAGCAGTGAGAGGTGGAAAAAAGAGGGAAGAGGTGAGCGGGCAGGCAGAATCACGGACCGAGTTAAGCTGCTAGAGCAGCGCTGAGCTGGAGTCAGAGTCTGAATCGTGGCCAGGGGTGAGGCAGGGCTCACGGGAACAGATGGATTCCTGAGCCTGCCTGTACTGTTGGTACTCCTGGCGGAGAGCGTTGAAACGCGCCTCACTTAGGGAGCGGCTGTACTGGCAACGAGGTGGGTTGGAAACTGGCGGGCTGACTGAGGGACACGGGCCTGGGGAGGGCATCAGGGACAGGAAATGCATGGATGGGCACATCATGGGACAAGCTCACAATAATCACAGCACAAGGGATGAAGACATGCGGCACCATCACATCAAGCGTTACACTCACAATGACACATGCAACATCAAAAACATCACATACGAAATGGGAAAGTGGTAAATAAATGATCACCTTTCTGTCGCTGGTCCTGGAGGCCTGCAGCTTGATCATATCTGAGCTCTGACCTGCCTCTCCGGAAACCCATTTGTGACTGATCAAACCTCATGGCCTCCAGGACCTCCGAGTCCACACACGCATCTGCAGAGTCCCACTCATAACTCTCATCTACTGATGTGTTCCTTCTAATGAGATACACAGAGCAAACGGTCAGATAACAGTTATCACAAACAAGAAACAAAAACAACATTGATTTTATTTTGGCAACATAAATAAATCCCTCTGCCAAGAGGACACTCCAGTGTTGTCACTGTCCAGGTGTGGTGGTGTTTCACCTTTTCGCACTCCTCTCAGGCAGCTCCGTCTCAGCTCTGTGCCGCTCACTTTCCTCCGTGGTTTCTGGGGAGCTGAGTAGCGTGGGAGTGATTGACAGGGACTGTCGGAAGAGACCAGCGCTACCTCTACCACTACTCTGACTGGCATAACTGGTCCTCCCTCCCTCCCTGGTCTCTCTAACCTCCCGAAACTCTGTGTCCCCTCCCCTCCTCATCATCCTGTCTGGATGTCTGTAACTCTCTGCCTCTCTGGGTGGGAAGGGGGCATAGTAAGGTGAGGGCCAGCTAATTCCCCTGGGCAGGTAGGACCTCGGAGGGCCCCTGCTGGGGTCCATGGGTCTCATGCTTTCCCCTCTGGATCCTGGCCAGTGTTGGTACTGGGCGACAGGGATGGAAGAGGGCATTGGCATGGGGGCATATTTATGCTGGGCAGACCTAACGGTAACCTCATAGGATGGAGACCACCTGGAGGACTCTGGGAAAACAGTGGCTTGCCGTCGTGGATCGGAAGGTTCCAGCATCGGGGACATCGAGGTTTGTCTGGGTGGGTACATGGAGTGAGTGAGGTAGGAAGGACTAGCTAAAGATCTATGAGCGTGGTGAGGCCTCTCTAAGCTCCCCATGCTGGGGCGTCTGAATGGGACATACTCCCTCCAGGAGGGGCCTGGCCTTGGAAGGGAAGACGGACTACGACCCAAACTGTAGGACTTCACCCTGATGTCAGGGTTTGGGAACTCGTCCCAGTAACATTTCTCAGAAATATATGTCCTTGGGCTCTCAAAGTGCTCCCACCTCTGTGAGCCTAAACTGATGGATTTCTTTAGGAAAGGACGAGGCTGTCCCATACCTGAGAGCGTCCTACAAGGGCCTATGCTTAAGGACTTCTTTAAAAATGGCACAGGGGCTTGACATATTCGTGATGCAATGTTATTAGTCCTGCTGCCCTGAGAAGCTTGTCTTTGGGATTGCTCTGATAAAGACTCACTACTGTCTACAAAACTCTGTGAGTGTTTTGACACTACATCTGCCATGCCTTTAGCTGCACTGAACAAGGTGTGAGCTGACCTGGATCCAAGTCTGGATTCAGGTCTGTCTGTGCTTTTGTTCCCAACTCGAGTTTGTGTTTTCTCGTTATAGAGCTGTTTGCTAGTTTTTTCTGGACCGGGTGACAGTGGTCTTGTCTCATCTGGAAATCTTACTCTATGTGCAGAATCTCTAGGTTCCACATAATATGAGCGTTTATGGTCTTGCTTTTTTCCAGCATAAAAACTGGCCTCTGCAGCACCCGCAGAATGGTGGTGCAAGTGTGTTTCCTGGTTTTCCTGAACATGAACCTCCCAGTTGCTAGGAACTACATCAGGCTTAGGCCCCGGGGAATTTTCTGGCTTTAGTTCAGAAGTTTGTCCAGCAGTGTCTGTGACTGCAGCATCTTCCACAGGCTCGTCCACGCTCATTTCAATGAAACCTGGAAGGCTCAGGTATTCAAGAATTGCACTTGTCTGCAGTGGGGACATTTGGGGAGATGGAGCTGCAGGCTTGGCCTTGAAGGACCCTGACAATCCCGGGACAGAGAGTTGGGACTGCTCACTTTCGACCTCTTCTACAAGTGTCAGTGTTGAAATAGGGCTTGGACTATCAGAGAAGAGACATTTGTCGCTCCTCCTGGAGCGTGTTCGCACACCCTCTCTTTCAAACTCAGAGTAAAACCCTGAACTCCGTCGCTCATCCTGGGTCTGAGTGTCTTTTTCTTTGGCCTTTGCCCCTGCTTGATGATGTTCGTAGGGTAAGGTAGAATAACTTGAGGGACTGGTATTCCCTGTGGCTGTGTAGCTTTTTGCAGTTCTCTCAGGCTGATTATACGGTGCAGAGGCTGAACATTCAGGCCTCTCATTGTCAATTAAAGGACCTCTGGCAGCTGAATCCCAGGGCTGACTGCCTGCATAAGCATATGAATGTCTGGACCTTGAAGCAACACCTCCATTCTTTGTCTTTTCCCTTAAGCCCTGCTCAGTCGTGGACCTACTGCATCTATCTGGCTCACTCTGAGGACTCAATGACCTGGCTCTATCTGGTGTTTCTAGACAAAGGACAGGGGGGCCTTCTGAGGTGGCATCAGGGGACAGCATAGGGAGGGAGGTGTTCTGGGTGACTGGAGAGCGTGATGAATCAACAGCAAGAGAGTCCTCTGTTGTTTCCCTACATGTGCGAGGATGCTGTGGCCTGGGTGATGTGGTCTCCCGGGGGCTCTGTATAGGAATGAGGCTGGTGACCGATGTAACAGGGCTGATGTCCCACTGTATGCGAGTGGTAGGGAGCCGATCCATAGGACTGCTGGTGTTCCCAAAGTAGCATGCTCTTCGATAGTCAGATACCCGACTTGTCTGGCCTGAGGGCCTGTGTTTCTGTCTGATGGTAACATCTTGTGGCTTCCATACAGGTTCTTCCTCTGACTTGGGTGAGTCCCTCTGAGGGCTTTTTGTCTTATTAGAATGTTGCTCGTCTCTCCCACGACCTCGACTTCTTTGATCAGCTGTGTAGCTCTCCAGCTCCCTCTCCATTTCTTCCCTCTCCTTTGCCAGCTGGACACACTTGTTAATACTATCCCTCTCCAGCTCACTGTCAAGTTGTGAGACCACAGTGCTGTTGTTAGTCAGCTGACTCTCCATAGGCTGGTAGCCAGAATTGGGTGGTCTGTCTCGGTCTCTATCCAGCAGCTTTGTTCTCCTCCCCAAACTCGGAAACAGATCTTCAGTGTGGCCCGGCACGCGATACCTTCTGAGTGAATCACTGGGTTTTTTCTCACTGTTGTCTGAATAGAAGCTGGCCCTTTCCAATAGAGCCTCTGAGCCTTGTTCATCGTCAGAGTAAAAGCAGCCATGACGGGAGAAGTTTCTGGCCATGGCCCGAACTCTTCCAGGAGAGGATGGAGGTCTGCTCAGCTCTGGGACGTCCACAGTGAGAGGAGAATCCTTCCTCTCATCCTTCTCTGAGCTCAAGACGCTTGACTTTGGAGAGTCCCTGAATGATGTCCTGTTGCTCCCTGAGCCACTTGCCCCACCATTACTTTGCAGGACCTCCTTCCTCAAGTTTTTCTTATTGGAGGGACTTGAATTCTCTAGCAGTGGTTGGACAATGAAGCGTCCATCTGGGCCCCTGGAGATGGACTCCAGAGCAGTTGGCGATGGAGCTTGAGAGCCCAGGTGACTCTCAAAGAGTGTGTAATGTGGTGGTGGAGATGAGTTAGACAGGAGTTGTTTCCTCTGGTCGTGGTATTCCCCACGGCTGCCTTTATCAAAGGACGAGCGATCAGACTGTGAGGAGGAGGAGTTGGGGAAGAAGGGAAGCGGAGGACACAGCTTTAGCTTTAGGACGCTGTCGGGGCTGCGAGGAGGTGAGCGAGCACTGAGAAAGAGAGACAAGACATTTTTTTTACTCAAAACAAGCTTATAGCACCACAGATTCTAATAAAAAATTATCAAAGGTGCAGTTTATAACGTTTTGCACAAACATACTACGTCAAAGATGATAACGCAATGATATGTTTGTAAAGGAGTTTCAGTTCATTGCTGGTTTCTAGTCCAAATGTCATCAGGTAATATAATTAAATCATTTACTTAAGTTATTTAGTTAGATAGCTGGTAAAAGAGTATGCAGAAAGTGTGCTTTAGTATTTCACCACAGTCGGCCACAGGCTATAATAAAAACCTTGAAGCATTACAAAACGAAAGCCAGAAAAAAGCAATAGATACTGTACCATCACATGAACTTTTAAAATCAAAATTTAGAACATAAATGTTCATTGAAAATATATGGATATACTGGTAAGGACACTTACTCTGGAGATGAGCTCTTCTGGAGGGCAGATGGGAGATCTAGGAAAAGGTGAAGAACAAAGGATTAAAATAGTCAAACAACTGCACGGTTAAAATTGTCCAATCATGACAAAGTGTATGTAACATAAACTTGGAAATCAACAATTGCACTTTCCACATACCAACAAGGTGGACAACGCTGACATTTCTTTAAATCCAAAGTTTTACCTTGTCTTCTCTTTCTGCGCCGACGCTGTCTCCTTTGACTCATGTAGCATGCTGTCACCAGTGAGAGGATGATGGCCACGAACAGAAAGCATACTCCTCCTAACACACCAGCCAACAGAGGCTCAGGGATGAACTCCAAGAAACTTGGGCGCAGAGGGTAAATCTCCATCCCTGTAATCAGACCCAAGTTAATAACAGTGGTCACAAATTCCATTGTTAATTTTGTGATTATCCACTCATACACATATGCCAGAACCTTGACTTAATATCCATGTGACGTTCATGGTAACCTACACACAGCCACTTACCTATGGTGGATACATTGACAGACTCGCTCGGTTCACTGAGTACTTTGTTACTGCGGGACATCAGCCTCAGATCGTAACTGGAGTCCTGAGAGAGAGACAGATCAGGCGTTTGATTGACTATAAACTAGCATGCTTGTGATTAAAGTTCATTATAAATCACAAAATCAGTTTACAAAATTATTAGGGACACACCGATAATAGAAAACGTGTGTGGGAAGAACCCTATTTTTTCTCTGATAATGCTTCATTGTGAACAACAGATATGTGTTACAATCAGCAGGAGGAGAGCTAGTATACGTTAGCTGTTAGCAACCATCGGCTCGACCTAACAGCTAACAAGAATTTCAGAATCTGTACATCCCCACAGTTCTTTGGCACAACTGATCTACATGCAACCAGGTTGTGAAAGCGAGAAACCTTGAGGCCATACTGACTGACCTTTAGGAAATACAGATGCTAAGAGAGGAAAAAAAACGATCATTACCCTTAGCAGTCCTTGTACAAGTAGTTCACTCTGATTGGCACTGATGTTGCTGCTGAGGATGAGCCACTGGCCCTGATCCCTGCGGGCCTGCAGCACATAGCCCGTCAGTGGAGAGGACGGAGCCTCTGGAGGCGACCACTGGAGGAGAAAACCTCGGTCAGTCCGGTTGGTTGAAAGGAGTGTGGGAGGATCCAGGATTGGGACACTGGTGACGACTGTAGGTGCTTCTGTTGGTACCGCTGATAAGAAGAATGAATGTTACTTCAAACTGACAGATACTTACAACAAAACAGCATTGTAGAGAGTGAGGGAAACTCCAAACACAGCAATCACAAACCTTGTGTTCGCACAGAAACAATTTCACTGAAAGCTCCAGAGCCGAGTTTATTCTGAGGTAGGACACTGAACTGATAGCCGGTGCCAGCAAGTAGCCCGGTCACCAGCAGGTAGTTTTTGGATGTCGGCACAGGCAAAGACGCCCATTCATGTTTCCCTCTGGATGCCTGCTTGACCCTGGACAAAATTAAAAACAGCCAAAATAAAGACAGAGCATAAACTATCAGGATTGTTGTTTACAGCTGAGAACTGCATCATACAGTATGATAGTATGTTACTGACCATACAGTAAACTTCTGGGTGTATCCACCATCAAAGCCAGGCACCCAGGACACGTTGGCCTGGTTCATCTCTGTGACGACGGATACTGAGGACACAGCGTGAGGACTGGTGCCTGAAGAACATAAAAACCCTTTTGTAAGTTACGGATGAATACATTTTAGTGTCACCCATCAACATATAAGTTTGCAGAAATAGGGTTGGCCCACTCACCCAGCACCATGACCACAGTGCCTGCACTGACAGTCGCCACACGATTGGTGGCCAAGCACTCCCAGCCCCCATGGTGATCTTTACTGAGCGGCTGCAGCAGCAGGGAGCCGTTAGCCAACACAGTGTACTGGGAGCGAGGAGTAGGGCCAATCTGGGAGGAAGGACAACAACAAGGTAAAATAACAGATTAATTAGACATGTCCGTGCAGCGCCTCTTTCTTTAAGAGTGGAAAATCTCCTGTACCTTGCTCCAGGTTACGTTTGGAGTGGGGTCTCCACTGGCTTCACAAGGGATAATCAACTCTCTGCCCACCTCCTGGAGATACTCAGGCCCTGGAGGCAGTCGAAACGATGGAGGGTCCTGAAGGAATGAGAGAGCCTTTTTATTTCTGCCTATGTGTAACTGTGTACACTGACCGGAAAGTGTTTTCTCTGTAACTGAAATTGAGCCTCACCTGCAATATGACCTTGGTGGGTTCAGACTTTCCCATGGTGCCATAACTGTTATAGGCTGTACATGTGTACATGCCTACAGCATTGTCATTGGCTGTTGCTATAAAAACTGAGCCCTCGGAGTTCACCATCCAACCTGGGTACTGGACATGTCAAAGTAGGAAAAATTTATCAACAGTGACTTACAGGGTATTTATAGTTTGCGACAATTTCCTAGTGCATGACATTTTGTATTGCATATTGTGTTTCTATGTTGTGTGGCTTACGTTGTCAAGGTTCAAATCATTCCCATCTTTGGTCCAGTTGACATACAGCACAGGGGGATCAGCCTGAACAGGGCAGGTAATGACCCCCTCCATGCCTGCAGGTAAGTACGTTTCCCGGGACATTCTGACCACACGTGCAGGATCTGAGATGGAGGAAGATAAACTGATCACAAAAAGTAACGCAAGAGGTTCTTGCCCAAGCCATGCATCGAAAGGCTGCAGCCCTCTGCAACCCTGACCACGGTTAGGGTGATTAAAAAAGATTAATACAGGGTTGATACCGACATAACAAATTTAATTCAAGGACTTTCAAATTCAAGCACAACATTTTTATTTTCAAGGACTTTACTCAAAGCCACTAATTAATTTTTAAATGAATTTTCAAAGGCATAAATCTAAAAAAAAAAAAAAAAAACAACTCAACAAAACATTTGAATGGCATGAGAGCTCTGGTGCTTATGCTACTATAGTGCACCATTTCCTTGTGCTTTGAAAAGTTCCAAACCAGAGAAAGTTTCAGAGCAAGAGCACCAACAAACCCATAGAAACTCACTACAACTAAACTCAGCAAACACTGTCCTTCTGCCTGCCCCACAACTACTGACTGCCTGCATGCAGTGCAAGACGAGATGGAGAGACCCTGCCACACTTCTGGAATATCAATCAGAAAGGAGTGCACATTCAAAGAATGGAAAAACCATCTTAACAGTAGATCCATCTGTAGCACAAGGATACAATACCAGCTGGAACTTGAGTTTCAATTTAAGTTTTCAGTGGAGCTATTACTTTGGAGCACCGCTGAGGAGAGAGGAATCCAAATCATGGTAGAAATTAAGTCATGTTAAATTTAGCCATGCCAACATAGGCCTGCTAGTTTTGCTGAGGTCTTAAGAGTGGAGTGAAGTAAAAATAAACTATGATGTTTGACAGGATATCATAAAGGCGAGGAGGAAAGGAGAGGGAGTGTCATATCAGAATTTAACAACAACAACAACAACAAAAAGAGCAATTTCTGATTCTGAATAATTTAATAACTTGTTGAACAAAACTTCATTCAGAATTCAAGCACTTAAGCACCTTGTGCGAACCCTATGAATGGGTGTATGGAACCCAACAGATCCTGGATCTCACAGAGGACTAAACCCTTACGTTTCACTTTCAGGTGCGCAGAGGCTGAGGGCGGGGTGAGTAGCCCATTAGTTGGGATACAGGTGTAGTTGCCAGCGTCCTCTGGGATGAGATTAGGAATGAGAAGTGTTCCATCCACCAAAACCTTCACTCTGGACTTTAGAGACCTAAAGCCAAAAGATACAAAACACGGTGCAATTAAGTGATCAGATATCAAAATAATCTGAAGAGTAATCTCCTTTGTCTTAAGGTTTATAGCGTGCTGATGACCAAACGATACAACAGTCTTAGAAATAATCTAATTAGAGCTGATTGTATTAGCAGCAGGCATCCTTTAAATATTCTTCTCGGTATTCTACTAAAGTCAATTAAGATATCGTAATTGATTAAATGTGATTGAAATAGACACTGCATTTTATCCTGTTTTTATCAGTTGCTGTTTTAACAGTCCTTCTTTTATATTTGTTTTAAATGTGTTTTTAATGTAAATCGGGTGTATTGTCGAGCCTTGTCTCACTGTTGGGACAGACAATAAAGTTATATCGTATTAACTACATTTTACATTCGACAGAAAAAGTATATCAATTATCTTGGGTTTATGAATGCATGAATACTTTAAAGAGGAGAACTCACTCAATATGGTAAACATTCTGTCCTTGTTTCATCCACTCATAGGTGAGGTTAGACGGGTAGGCATCAGCCTGACACTGTAGTACCGCATCCTGAGACATGTTGAGAGTGGTGTCCTCTGGGGAGATGAGGATGATTGGAGGTCCTTTTAACAAAGTTGGAAGAAAACACAGTACACCTTAATGTTAATATTGTGTTTATACAGTGATGCAGTTAGTCATGAATGTCTGGAATGAAGAGATCAGTGCTGGGTGTTGTCAGCCTTAAATCAATGCTATAGCAAGGGATGGTCTGTAGGTGGCAGTGTAGACTTTGTAGCCATGATTATCAACCTGCTCTCTGGGTTTTTGGTAGTACAGATCATAAAGCTTCTGAGAAGACCAGGAATAAGAAGACATCTTACCCTGGATAGATTTTTGTCCCAGAAGAACACAAGTGGTGTATGCTATTTTCAAAAAAATAAATTCTGTGTCTTGTTCACCAGGACATCACAACATATGGTAAACATGCGATAAGGAGGAATTCTGTCTTTCCCTGATGATTGACAGTTAGACACTGACCTTTGACCTGCAGCTGCGTAGAGTGGGTCAGGTTCCCCTCTGAGTTGGACACGTGACATTTGTACACTCCTGAAATATTTCTTGTGACGGAGGCCATAGACAAGGTACCATTGAGTACCTAAAAGGGGGCGAAGGTAAGAGAATGAGGATCAAAGAGTAAAAGTCGGAGGAAGATCACGAGGCTGTCATGGAGAGGACAACAAAGCAGTTTGCTTCAAAGGAACATCAAAGCTACAACTCCTACAGAAAATGCAAATTATAAAGTATTTAATTAAAATACTGCAAATGCCATCTGTTAATCCACCTCACTTTTATTTTTTCATGTTTCTCGATTCGGCTCTCATCTTTATGCCAGACAACAGTTGGTCGAGGGTTGCCATGGGCTCCACAGCTGAGAGTCAGTGAGTCTCCGAGCAGAACCTCCACAAAAGTTGGTGGTGTCTTGATAAACACAGGTGGAGCTAGAACAAAGACAGTACAGATTAAATATTTATTTCTATTTACATATTCAAATGGCACATGAAAGAATATCAGAGCACTAAATACTGACATTAACAGCCAACCATGGTGTCTTCAAGGTGGACAACTTCTTAATAAATGCTTAAAAAGGAAAACTTAAACAGATTTGGTGTGATTTGCTGTAGCTCAGAGGTACTTCCTGTAGTTCATGGTTTGATGCTTTGGAAATATTTTTTATCTGGATCCCCAGACCTTGTGAGCAGAATTTCTTCTGTGTGGAGATAGGCAGTTGGTGAATATATTTGGACGTAATGTTCTCATTTAAACTGTTCACAATGAAATTTATGGATGTTGATCTCCACTGTATCAACATGTTCTGTAAGAGATCCTGTTAATGCTTCCAAATGTGTTGTTTTGGGTACAACAAATGTATATGAGCACAATAATTGAGATATTACTAGGGCTGCATCGATTGATTGTTTTAGTAATCGAGTTTCTACCAATTATTCCATCTATTAATCGCATAAGAAATACCTTTGCTTTATTAAAGAGCAATAGTAAATATACAAAAGAGAAAACAAGACCGGTCTCCCGTGTGTATGTGTGACTACTTTGCACAGAGGAGAGCTGACACCAGTACTGGAGACAGACCTTTATTTAGCAGGTGTAGCAACTCCCAGCACTAAAGGGCCTTCATTTCAACTGATAGTCGTATTGATTTATGCTAGCTAAATGCTAAAGTTAACGCTTCCTTGTGTCAGGTCCACTCTGCAAGTTTTTATTCATAGGATGGTGAAGGTATGACCTGCCCTACTCTGCCCTACTCTGCCTTATTCGACCTCTGATTGGCTAACCCTGTCATTCTTACCCTAACCCTAAGCAATCACTCCTTATGCATAAACCTAACAAACCCAACCATCATAGGCAAGGAGTACCAGCCAATCAGAGGAGTAGTAGGACAGGTCATGCTTTCGCATCTTAGGAAAACAAGATTGGTGTCCGGTCCCTGGACTGGATGCTTTTTGCTAAGGTGCTGAAGCACTGACATTGTGCTGTTGTGGTTGGCTAGTTCAGCTTTATAACAGATGCACCGCATTTTTATATTGTTACAGCTCAAAATGATCCCAAAAGTCTCCCATACTTTCTGTTGTTTTCTCTAGCCTGTCTCCTCTCTTCGTCCCTCCCTATTTTCTCTCTTCTTCCATTTTGTGATTCCATGCAATCAAATCATGTCACCTGTCCACAGCGTAAGCATGTTGTGTCACAGTAATAATCATTTTTATTGATCAAGTTACTTGAGTTTCTCAAGGCATTGATTCAGCCACAGATACCACCAAACCTCAGCAAATCCCACAAAAAACTATCTGGAGTGACATAATTTTATGTTTTGTTGTACATTTTTTATTTTTCCCGTGTTACTGAGAGGAGAATATGTTTTTCCCCCCAAATGGGACCATTGTTGCTAAAAATATATGCACTCATTGAATTGGAAAAGGATTTGGATAAAATATCTCTCTGCGCACAAGGCTCTGTGTCAAGTTTGGTTTTGAGATTGCAAAAAATATTTTTAGGTAATGTGTTCATATGATACTCAATACATGCACTGATGTAATGCTATTATGTACAAAGGTGTCCAGTGTTCACCTGCAACCTGATGCAGCACATGTAGGCCTTTCATTCACTGCAGTACAATCATATCAAATCCCTACTTCACACTTACAATAGAAACCTCACACTCCACTGCAGCATAACTAGTGTGTGTGTGTGTGTGCGTGTGTGTGTGTATGTGTGCGTGTGTGTGTGTGTGAGAAAGAAGAGAGAGACAGTGAGTGGGAAGTAGTTAGGTTAAAGAGACACTGATTTAAGCATTTAACCTTAATCTTAGGCCCACACAAGCTACACTTCCACTGTCCTGCTCCTATGATTCTTAAGACTAACTCCTACGTTGACATCAGCTCAAAGCAGGCTGGGCAGAGACAAACACAAGATGTGATCACCGTGTCCACAGAACGTCACACAACGCCCTTATATGCTTCTGTAACACTACAGCTTGCCAGGGCCTTCGGAGACCCAGCCAGGCTCCATGCTGTGGCTGTTCAAAACAACGACAGTGCCAGTGATGAGCAGTGAAAGAATCTGCTCCCGAGCCCCCAAAACCCTGCAGTGCTGCACCTGTGATGGAGAGGAAGGTCCACGTGCCGTTTCGAAAGTCATCTTTTTCTCTGTCCAGAAGCAGGATGCGGCATTCGAACCAGCCCTCGTCCTCCAGGGTCAGCCGTTCCACAAGCAGAGAAGCCCCCCGGGTCAGAGACACACGGCCTGTGGGAGGAGGGGTGAGGGTGGGAGTGCAAAGAGGAAGGGGTGAGAGACAGGAGAGAGAGAGAGGGTCAGCACACACATACACACACACACAGCCAGACAGGCAGAGTCAGCACATGCAGGAAGAGGGCTTACCATGCAGAGGACACAGGCATCCACTGTCACAAAGGCCACAGTTAAAGTCAAAGACTTTATGCTAGCAGTCAAATCCACGCACAGTGTGAACATCAACTGTAGCTCGAATGTTTGTAGCAAATAACCAACCACATAATTATGACTTAAGAAAGTAGGGGAGGTGGCAGACAAAATATGCTGCTCAGAGGATGAGAAGTCAGAGGCCCTAAGTGCAAACACATGAATCACTCAAGTGATGATTGTAATGATGCAAGATTACAGATGAAGCTGGTGTCCTGTCATTTAGGGTTTGGATGGTGGTGGAGTGCAGAGTTGGGATGCCAGGAATACTTAAAGGCGGCTTCATTAAATCACTCAAACAGAGAGTGTCTCATTTCTTCTTTTGATTTTTGTGGTTTTCAGCAAGTCACTGGTTTGTATTTATCAATGAGGGACACTGGGCAGAGATAAACACTGAGAAGGACGGCAGATGCACGCTCTGAACGTGTGTGTGAACAGCCAGAAACACACAGATGGATCCATGCACAAGCACACACACATCTCCCTATCACTCACACACCCGTACCGCACTCCCTCTCCTCCTCTCTGTACTTCTTACAACTCCTTGTCAGGCTTTGAAACTTGATCTGTTGGTTGCCTGGTGACTGCAGCCTGGTTTTCAGGGTACTGAAGTTACCCTTCCCCACCCAACCCCCCTCCTTTTATTCTGCCTCTCAATGAACTCTTTTTTCCCCCCTTCAATCTCAGGGCTTTAAACGACAGGAGGATGCGTGCAGGGGGGAAACACACACGTTGCTCATACCAGGCCCTGGCCAAAGCCGTTTGAAAGTAAACAGGGGAATGTGGAGAAGTTTCCGGAATCTCATCATACTTTGCAGCTAACAGGCTGCTTCGATGATGCAGGCATGCTCCGTCACATTCAATCCTCTGTGCAAAGTAATTAACTAAAAAATAGAAAAATCCTTAAATTCTCGCCCAGTAGACATTCTGTATGTAAGAGCAGAGAACTCTTGAATGCCCTGCAACCCTGAAGCAACAATATCACGGGAAACACAATATCCTCACCATTCACACCGCTTTCCCTGCAGACAGCAGTGTCTGGAGCAGAGCCTAAAAGCTATGAAATTCATTCAGCTCTATACATGGCCTTAAGACAGGGTGAAACACACACTGAGAGTAAAGGCAGACACAATGGCTAACAATTAACCCTGCATTCCTGACTGGGGCTGTTGCTGTGCTTAATAGTTAGGTTTAATGTTTGACTGACCTCCTAAACGACAGACCAGCGTTTGATGGGCGGTGTTCACTTAGAGGCACCATAAAATGAATGCCTCTCATTTCAGGCAGCATCTTTCAAACAACTGGGCAGGGCAAGGAGAGAGGAAATGTGCAGGCAGATGATAACAGGTGTGGGGATAACTTTAGGCATTTTCCTCTTATCTCTCTATGAGAGATCCTCCCTGAGCTGCCCATTTCCTAATATGCAACCTTTTCCAGTCAGACGTGGAATTAACTGCCACACTGCAGGCTAAGAGGAAAAACACTTTCACGTGCAAAATCACACAAACCCTCTTTAACATACACCTAATCCTCGTGTGGCTCTATATTATGGGATACTTAAAGATCATTGTGGCTTATAGCACCTCTTGTTGTGTTTTGTAATATGACTGAAAGGCAGCCTATGGAAATCTGTCTGACTGACCATGTGCACTGATCTCGTGGGTTCAGAAGCACGTGGGTGTGTACATGTTGATTTTCAAAATCTGAAGAGCGCCCTGCCCCCTGGGTCTCCACAGGGGGAATTCTGGTTTCACTGTCGAACACTTAACCCTTTCCCAAAGCCTCCTACTTGTCCATCACTACAAAGAGACGACAGCCCCCCACTCCTCATTCTCCTGGGTTACCATAGTGATGAGACCAAGAAAAGCCCGGGCTGTAGGTTTAGATTTGAATTCAGTTGCTGTAGAAACACGACGGGGCCAAACATGGTTAGGGGAGGGCTGATCACACAGGGGGGGTGGGTTTCTACTGTCAAAGATTTGAAAAATTACAAGTGAGGGGAAAACATGTTTCTTTCAGCCTGTGGATAGACAAAAGGCTGACGCTGTGTGACAAATGTTGCTTTATTTAAATTTGAATGTTGCATCATAGGACATGAACTGAAACTCGAAAGGCACTTGGCAGGTGCTCTGCCCTAAAGATGTTGACAAAAAGGCTGTTTTTTTTCACTCTGATGGCCTGATGCACAGAAACAATGCAAATATGCAGCAATAACAACAACACTAAAGTTGAAAAATGATCAGCCATATCAGGATAAAACCCACCCTGTTTTTAAAATCCAAGAGGAATTGAGCGAAAGGTTACAGGGAGGTTACATGAATTGTGTGTGCATCGATAATCCACTGACAGCCTATGAGAGGTTGACCTTTCTGACCTCTGTGCTCCGTAACTCCCCAGCAGACACATTCATCACTCCCCCTGGTCCTACATTTGCACAATGTCCACGAGTCCTTCTCAAGAGACAAACATTATTAGACTCTATGGTGGACAGAGAGCTGAAACAATAGCTGCTGCTATTTTCTCGTGTCCTCCCTCCTCCTCCTCCTCCTCCTCCTCCTCCTCACTGTTTTTCCTCTAGCAGCTATCACATGACAGCTCCAGTCTACCTTAAAATGAGCCCTTTTTTCCAACAGGTCAATGCTGCAGTGCAGCCAAGGGTAGAAAATGGAAACGCTAATCCACCAGTGCTGTGTGAACCTCTAAGACGCACCCTCTTCATATCAGCGAGAGTCAGGTTCTTGCCCAGTGGGTGGCAGGTTAGGAATAACTCAGCTTTCAGAGCCGTGCCGCTGGCCAGGAGCTGGCCTTGTCTCACGGTTTCTGATCTCCTATTCTTTTCGGGTTTTTTTGAGGATAAGATTGATGAGGCTTTTTCTGCAAGTGATACCGCTGCAATGCAACCGAGCTCAGGACGCTTTACACCGAATACATTTTACTCGTATAATTCTGCTTCACTTTTGGTTACGTTAAAGATTTACAACACTTCCCTGGCACGTGTATTGTATTTTCTTCTCTGGCTTGGGGACAAGGATTTTATTGCTCCAGAGGAATGAAATCAACATGTGATTTTTGTGTTGGGGGTTCCCACTGGTACTTACTGACACAGTAATACAAGGGGTGTAGTGAATTATATGTGATACCATCGCAGGGGTAACTGTGGAGGAAGACAGATTATTCTGTTTGGAGAAGCATCCGCAGTGCTTTTCTTTGTCCATCCGTATGTGCATAAGAGAGCCGAGCGGAGGTGCATTGTGGGATGTGTTTTGATTTGAATACAATCATAAGTCTGGGACCGGCCCCCTGCCTCTGACAGCTCACCCCTCCCGCTCCCCCAAATTTCTCTCTTCAATCCTCCTGTCTCCCTAATCAGTTTAACCCTCTTATGAATAGCTCTTTGTCGTGAGATAGATTACAGTTAACTCTGTCCCTCTCGCTCTGTCCAGCTCTGTTAACCCTTGCACCAGCAAACTCACACACAGCTCACGTGCCAAATTTTACTGCAGTGGCTACTCAACTTACCATGGGCCATTAGCTCTCAAAAACGATCACGGGCCAAAGCATATTATAGTACAGTAGTGGTATTTGGTCCAGTGAGATTACGAGAAGTGTTTGAACATTTTTCAGTGTAGGACTTGAGCATTAACCTCTGGTCAGGAAAAGATAACACTGATGGTAATAATTAATAGTTACCTAAAATTTGCTTTAGTTTCTGTTAGTAGTGACCATAAGGAAAATGCTTAGTGTCTTCATCATTAGTAAACATTGATTTTTTCAAATTATTGTAATAAATGTTAATTACAAAAAATTAAACCCAACGTACAAGAGTAGATATATGACAGAAGAGACACTTGGACAGCACTGATATGACACCTCAGCACAGCACTGACTCTGATCTCATGCTCCTCATATGAATCTGGACAGTGACACACCTATGGCATGAGGTAACAGAGCTTTTGTAATGGCCTGTTGCACTAAGCCTGGGAAAATTCCCAAGTGGCAGCCATCTATTCTTCTTTCATGTGTCATTGTTTGCCACACACCATCCTGGTCTAGTTATAGCAGAAAAACTGGTTGGTGATGGATAAAGGTCAGATCCATCAATGATCAGTTTCACCTTTCAGCTGGGCCATTTTGTGCAATAAGATGTATGTTTGCAAAAGCTTAGTTCTTCAAAGGTTATAGAGTTCAGGGTTTGTGTGTGTGCATTGGTAGATTTAAGTGTGTGTGTGTGTGTGTGTGTGTGTGTACGTGACTTGTGCATGTGTGTGACAAATGCAGGCCTTAACTTCTCCAGTCTTCAGAGGTCACACTGAGAGCGTGATGAAGGCCTGCTGAGATCTGGGGGATTGTCCATTGTCGTTCTAACCTAAGGTCAGACTCCCCTGCTCACGGTCGCTACTGATTTACTTCAGCACACAGGAGACATTTGATCTAGCCCTGCAACAGTAAACCATCCTGACACCGCAAGACTTCAACATATTGTCTCAACAAATACAACTCAAGCAGACTATAATAGTATGTCAGTCAGAGTTTATCCGGCTGTTTCCTCTTTGTTGTGAGTTGACTAATGTTCAGCCCTGCAGGGCATGCTGGGTGTGAAACAGAGAGGAAGCGGGATGAGCACTACCTTCCCGATGAACAGACAAGAAAAGCTCTCTGAGACCTAGACAGGCTGGTGTGGCGTCTAAAGGGGTCGACAGGAGAATGCCATTCAGTAGCCTTGTCACTCCTCAAATAAAGAGTGCAATCTCAAATACACCTGATATCGTATCAAAAAATGGTGGTTTAATGGACGACTGAAATAGTCCTCCAAGATATCGCTTGCTTTATTCTTTCATCTCAGTTTCTAAAATTGGCCAATAGCATCAGTGAGTTTGAGACAAAGCAGCAGACCAAGGACAGACAGCCTTTGGGAATGCTTTTTATGTTTTATTTTAGCTCACTTAAATGTGCAGCATTTGCAATGCAATGAGTCCACCAAAGGAAGGACAGGAGAGCACTTACATTTAGCAATACATAGTGAAGTCTGACACTTTACTTAGCATTATTGGAAGCAGCCATTATGCTGTAAATCCACCCAGCTCTTAACAACAGTACAGGCCTCATCCCGCTTGTTCCTGATCTCAGACAAGCCAAGACAAAAATCAGGAAATGGTCGCCTACGTGACTGTCTTGCGGTTAAATCTGAAATCCCCCAACATTTTAATTTGAGGGTAGAATACATTAGACCCACAGCGCTGACACGCTTCACATGCTGCCATCTGCCTCCAGTGGGAGGGGAGATATGAGGATCTGAGGCAGACAGGGGTAAAACCCAGACCAGACAAGTGCACACAAGTACACACAAGAGATACAAATGGCAAAATATTAGGACATCCCAAACAGTCTTCTACTCTGAGCAACATCTCTGCAATGTTGTTTACTTCATTATGGCTGCTTGTGCATCAGATGACTGCCCCGAAACAATGACATGGTTAACGGCCTAACATGCTAAACACATGTAGCCCAATTGCCCGGTGGAGGCAGCCTGTTTGTGGTTCAGCCCATGTAGACCTTAAATGCAGCTCCTGAGTTGTCACGATGCTGCAAACGTGTCTGAATCAGAGGCTTTCATTCTCTGTGGGAGTTCCTGTTAAAATAAGTTCTAATACGACAAATGCAGAGGGCTTTTAAGCCATGTTCCCTGCTGTACATTTCAGTGACCTAGTTGGGACAGTATGGGATTTTGGGTGTCCTAATAGTCCTGTTGGCTTTGGCAAAGCAAGGGGAGGTTGTGATACCCCTCTTTGTCTTTTGTCCTCTGCTAGACAATGACAGGATTATAGGGCTCCAGCAAGAAAACTCCCATTATTCCCAATGCTTCATCCATCCTCCTTCCAGCACAACAATCTCCCCTTACTGGGTCACCCCTCAGCATACTAATAAAACACTGTCATCAGACCACCGAGCCCCCACCTACACTCCTAATCCCCCAATGCACAGCGTTACTGGTAGCCCCCTTCTTCCTGCTCAGCTACCCCACCCCCCTTTAACAGCCTCCATTAAAACACATCCAATCTCGCCCTTCCTCTTCTCCCTGCACTGCAACTGCAGCCTGGAAACATACAGACTGCAACACCAACAGTAATTAAGGGAATTGTGGTTTAGATGGATTACCTATTTGGGATTTTGTTTCATCCAAACTTCCCCTTCCCAAGTCTTCGTAAATACCAGTGTCACCTCCTTATGCCTACCTTTACCCACAGAGGACAGATGCATGTAACTCGAGGTAAAAGAGAAATGTAGCCACATGGATACTTCGCCTCTCCTCACTGAAAACTACTGAACCATAATTAGAGAAATCTGTCAATTGGCGGTCAGTCTAATTAATCCTTTCAGAAAGAAACTGCTATGATAGCTCCAGAGTCAGTTCTTTGTTGTCCTACTGAGAAATGTTTTCAAAGCACCACACTATGATCTGTGAGTAGTCAAACTGCTAAAGCACTGAAAAAAGATTCAATCAAAGAAAGGTCTTACGGGTCTGCTTCAGTGGAAGGGACTTCAAGTCAAGTAACACATGTTGTTACAGATACAGCATGTTTTTTTTTAATGTGTGTTTTCTGAAAGGAGTGGCTGAGCACGTCTGAATAACTCTTACCCTTGTAGTTTGGATGAACACGAGGAGCGTACACTCCAAATTTGATGAGGATGGGAACGTTGTAACCGAGGCGCACCCACTCCACCACATGCAGAGGAAAGAGGTTTGGGGTGGTGGCTTCTTTAGATGCAGGAGTGAGATTGCAGCTCAGTTCCGCAGAGCCCCCCTCTCTTGCACGAACCAATGTTGCCGCACCTTGAGACACACCTGTAAAAGCAGCAACAACATATCACCAGGAGATAAAGCATGAGACTCACTGTGGACAGTCACTGATAGCACAGAAGGCAATAAACAGTAAAAATGTGACTTCCACACAACACATAAATCATGTTTTACAAGGGCTTGAGAAATATGGGCCTTTTACAAAGAGTTATGGCAGCCAGAGAGGCCGGATTAACCTCTTTGGAATTTTTTTGGTCATTCATTCATGTGAAAATTGTTTGCTATGCTGTGAGCAGTTCATAAAACATTAGCAGCAATATCTTGGGAGGGATAAGAGAGAGCAGGATAACACTGACAAGAAGAGGTCAATGTTGAACTGGATCAGTCAGCGACTACGACATCCCCAGAGTGTTCCCTGATAAAACTGGGGCTGTCAGAGAGCATGTAAAACAATCGTGTGCCATTTGGTGACAAGATCGTATAGCTGCAAAGCCTGCAAACACACAGCAATCCCATTAGTGGCACCTGGAGCAGTCTCTCCTCTCCCTCGCTGCCATGTGCTCACGTGGGTGTGTGCGCGACTGGGTGCCAGTGTTTGCTCTACTACTCATCTGGCCTGGTGATTACTTTAATCTCAGAAGGGGGGGTTGGTGGTGATACTCTGATGCAGGGCAGCAGGACCCTCTGTGCTCTCTCCAGCCGACCTCCCACCACCCCCTGGGGTCCACACATGGTCTGCGGACCAGCCACAATCAATCCCACCACCCCCCCTTACAAACACATGCATGCACACAGAGAAGCGTGCCTAGGGATGGGGGTAGCATAAATCCCAGATTGATCTAAATCCACACCCAGAGATATTATTTAAGTTGGATTTTGGCCCCATTCCCTCTCGTCCACTCATGTCTATGCTGCAGCCCCTCCTCATTACTTTCCCCAATGTGAGGCAATGGGAGCTGTGCCAGATCCATCACGGTGTCACTCCGACTGCATGTAGGCAGCTAAACGGCGACATATGCCAACTGCTTTGCGATGCTTTATCATAACAAGTGACAGACTGTAGGTCTTGTTGAAGTTGGTAAACAATGAACTTTTGGTGAAGCAATGCAAACAAATGGCAAAGACAAATAGAGGAAAACAACTGGTTGCCTTACAAACTAAAAAATGCTTAACCAGACAGTCTTTGCAACTTTGTTTGAATATATGACATGATATAACCAGACAAAGCATTTTATATCGTTTATGTGATTTAATTTTTCATTACCACTTTGCCCAATTGGTAAAACATCTCGTTTTGTTGAACAGTTTTCAGCTGATTTTAAACAAAGATAAATGTGCACAAATTCAACCAATTATTTGACTAAACTCAACGTGGAGTCATTTGTCACTCATCATCACCCACCAGTAAAGGTGTATCTATAAATCGATTAGTTGTCAACTATTAATTAATCGCCAACAACTTTGATAATTGATTAATCTGTTTGAGTAATTAAAAAAATGCAAAAAGTCCCTGATTCCAACTTCTTAAATGTGAATATTTTCTGGTTTCTTTACAGTTAACTGAATATCTTTGGGCTGTGAACAAAACAAGATGATGTCATCTTGGGCTTTGGGAAACACTGATCGTCTTTTCTTTTTTTCTTTTTTTTACCATTTTCTGACATTATATAGGCCAAACAATCGAAACAAACAACAATTTAATCGATTAATCAAGAAAATAATCGACAGATTCATTAAAAAAAAGTTTGGTACAGCCCTTCCCACTAGTAAAGCAGTGTACAACAAAATCTGCCAAACTCATAATCCAAACCTAACATGTACAGTTAAATGTGACAGCACTTTTATAAATAATGTATTAATGCTGCATAAAAGACCAGCAGTGACATACTGTAAAGCAGTACCACCATCATGATCATGTAAATATGATCCAACAACAGCTGCTAATCTGTTCTGTACATGTGAAAGTCCTATAAACACATGTTGAGTACATTTTCTACATCTGTATTACATAACAGTGTCTAATTCTTTTGCTGTGGGTGTTCGGACAAGTAGGACCTACAACAATTATGTTTTGTTGTTTGTGTCACGCTGCAATACCTGACAAAGAGCTCAAAACATCACAGTTCTTTGGATGAGTTATTCAATTTTGGAAAAATGTATGTAATGTTTTAGTAATATTAATGTGTTTCGTGAGTGATCAGTTTGTTGAAAAAGCATTTAATTGTTGAAAGTAGTATTACACAGCTTTGACCAACACAACTCAGTACTGAGAAATGCCTGCAATCATTTGAGGAAGACTCTAAAAGTTCAACAAGGAGAAATTAATTATGGAAATGTATTTTAAGTGTATGCAATGGATCCATATTTGCATTAGCATACTTACTTAGCAGACAGATGGCTACAGCAGTGGTGACAGCCTGAAGCCACCGTCTCTCCAGTCCCATGGCCGTCCGTCACACTCCTTCACACATCTCCCAACCTGAAGGAGAAGACCACACATCCCGTTCACTCTTTAACAGCAAACTACTGCACCGTTCAAAGATTCACCGCTGCACAAGGACATCTCTCACATCCCCCCAGGACGAATGTAATCCCTAAAGTTAACATCAACTCATAATCCAACAACTACACAACATTCCAGATGCTTCTTGGTTCATAAATAACTGTATTCTTTGAAAACACGTAATCCTCTAGAAAATTGCATGTCTGAGCTGTGGTTGGATTAAGGCAAATAAGCTATTCCAACAAGTGCCCACAGTGTATGCGTGTGTGTGCGTGTCTGTGAGTCCATAGAGAAGACAAGGCTGTACTGTAACTGTGTGTACAGATTAACCTTATGCTTGTGATTGGTTCAGCTCACCCAGAAGGTCCCATCTCACACTTAACAGGCCAACGGTAACTGACAGGTGACATGAACAATATTAAAGTTGCGTCTAACCAACTCCAGATGTTATCTGATTACCACTGCTTAAAAAAGAAACTTAGCTGGCACAAATAGACTGCCATATGACAACGCTCTTAAATTAACCTGAATTCAAGACTCCCTCGAGTACAGTACAAGCCAAGCAGCTGACGGCAGCAACTGTTGTTCACCTGACTATTAAACGCACAAACAGCACATGCAAACACACCAGCACAGTCCACTGATGTGTTCAGTATCTCCTAATGAGCCCCACAAACAGGACTGCAGTTACACAAATTGTGGGCCTACTTCACAGTCTGAACGATGAGAACAGCTGCAGCAATTCGTGAGGCCCTCCACTTTAAATTGGATTGGAGGCACAAATTTAAGTTGCTGCCCTTCAGACATAATGGAAGACATCACCCCCTTCCCTTAAGTCACTCCATTCAGTACCCCTAATACCAGCTTATTACTTTAAGTTCATTTAAGTAATATAAGAAGGAGGCTATTCTTAGTAACAAGTAGGTGTGGGATATTAGCTGCTGCTATAACCACAGATGCCCTGTAGAAAAGGAGGATAACTGAATCCCACGACGGCCATGTTTAGTCTCTTAGCAGTTATGTTTGCAATTGAGTAAACAAACATCCCAGAATAGAGCAGCAGAAAGATGCATTTATCTCCTTGCACTTGACCGACATAAGGTTGAGAATGTTGCTGCTGGAGCTGGCCGTGAAGCACTGTAATAACTTCTGTTTAGCACCTTTCCAAAACAAGCAGAAATACAAAACCAAGGTTACACAAGCACTGAAGAGGAGAGGGACAAAAACACTTCAGTGTGGGGTTGGCTTTACAGTAAAAGCCGATGAAGAGGGGAGGATGGTAGGGCACAAATAAAGGCTGAGGTCAATAGTTTTTACACGACAGTTTGTTAAGGAGGAAAGGATTACTCCAACTGAGCAAACATTATTCGCTCAGTGGGGGTGTCGGAATAAACAGGACTCTTATAATGGATTCAAGATAAATAAATAAATAAATCTTTTCCGTCTAATCATCACCTCCAGCAGTCACAAGAATGATGGAAGTGATTGCACATCACTGCATCATCTCGGCTGTCATCTTCACAGTCATTTTAACAACATGACAGCACAAGTAATGAGCAAATCCTATCATACATCTAAAATTCCAGCTCAGATCCAGGCCTCAAGTAACTTTTGACAACCTCAAAACATAACAAATCCAAATCCCTTTTCTCCTGCCTGCTCTGCTGCGCCTCCACACCAGAATATATGACTGGCTTGTGGCAACCAACAGACAGGACTGCACCCACACTGAGCCGGCATATTACAGAGGAAGCCTGGAGGGCGGCTTTGTCTGCAGGTGCAGGAGTAGATGGAAGACAACCAGGTTATTTCCCCAGGCAGCAGAGCAGAGCAAGGGCCCATTTAATTGACACGTACAAAGATACCCCTTTTCCACTAAATTATCTCTGGTTCTTGAACCAGTTTTGTTCAGCACTCTTGGTACTTTGGTGCTATCTAGCGAACCAGCCCATGTTTCCACAGGTTTTGATCAGAACCACTGTAATCAAGCATACCTTATTAACAGAGGGTGTTGCACAATGCACAACGGAAGTAAACAGTAGTAGCAAGATAGCAAATCGCACCGACTACCTGTGAGTTTTTGTTCTGGTATAACATATATTTGCTTTTATCAAAAAAACAAGCATGGGCCAACTATTAGAATGAACACTGCACTCGTTTTTCTGATGATTTCTCAACTAGCATCTCTACTGTAGCCTTTTCCATCCACTATTTCCAACCTGTACAATATGACACGCCGACTGATGTTGCCACACTTTGCCCTTTGGGCCAAGGAAAACCTGCTATTTTTTGGTTCCAGCTGGGAACCAACTTTTCGGGTTCCAAACCAATTTGTTTTTGGTCAAAATGCTCTGAATGGTTTGGGGCGCTGGTGGCTTAGTGGTAGAGCAGGCGCCCCATGTACAAGGCTATTGCCGCAGTGGCCCGGGTTCGACTCCAGCCTGTGGCCCTTTGCTGCATGTCACTCCCTCTCTCTCTCCCCCCTTCATGCTTGTCTGTCCTATACATTAAAGGCTAAAAAGCCCTAAAAAATATCTTTAAAAAAAAAAAATGCTCTGAATGGTTCAAACGTAGGTACTGGAAAAGGGTTGAGAGGCCCCCAGAGAAAAGCCCAAATGTTTAAGACAGAACATGGATTCTATGACAAATCATAAACAGTCAAGCAGCAGCAGTACTGTTGCTATTTACATGACAGCAATGTAATAACAGACACGTGCAGCAATTAAGATTTTCATCACTTAAGTAACTTACAAAGAAAGAAAAACTGTAGACAACTCCTATTCAAACTTCAGCATGTGAGAAGTGAGAGGGGTTTACTCCTGCGAACTAATCTCCTCACAAGTATATCTGAGAAAAAGGAATTAACAACTTTGCAAGTTGCACACAACCATACCGAACTCAACATGTGCAAATGGGACGAACATTGGCAGTGAAATAGACAGGACCTGAGTGATCTTTGGCACTTAAAAGATGAGATTTTTTGGAGGTTAAATGTGCAAAGTGACGACACAAACAGCTTAAAAGATAACTACAGGAAAAGCTTGGAAAACCCAACATGAACCCTTCTCGTCATAAGGTTAAGAAAGGTTAATTCACCTGGGGAAAAGACATTTAGCTCTGCTGTCTAATGTTTCACTGGATTTCAATGACACAAATTGCTTTAGATCTAGGCATGACTTAGCCTTCTGGTCTGGATGTTTGTAACACCCAGTCTAATCCCGCTCTGCTGCTCCGAGTGTTAATAGTCTAATTGAATTACAGATCAAATTGGTGAGACAACTCAAGGACGCTCTTGTCATCTGGCTATGCAGTGATCAATCACTTGAAAATGAAGTCACTAAACACTCCAGATTTGTCCAGCCATTGCTGGAGATAACATGGCTGGTTTATTTGCTGCAGAGTCAGCAGGTTATGTTGACCTAAGGCTGGGCGCTGAGAAGACAATCAAATACATCACAGTAATTTTGACAAAGTATGTCATTATCGGTATTGTGACAATATTGTAGGTTGACTATTGATGTTTTCACAGAATATTTGCACAATGATATTTTTGATAAATAATCATCAGTAATGTGAATAATATAATAACTATGTAGGTGAGGACAAATAATAGAGCAGCTAGAACAGTCTGGTAAGTTCAGGAAATTACATCCCTTTACTGTAATGCAGCCTTAAAAAACAAGAAAAGACAACACTTACGCTTACGATATTACCATATCCAAAATCTAAGACAATATCTAGTCTCATATCTCTACAATAACACTATATTACCCAGCCCTATGCTGACCGCATTTTATGGGGACCACACACGACAGAATGTGGACCCTGACTCAGTAAAAAGCAACTTATGTATTGGTGATCTTCTCTAAAAGATCACTTATACAATTCTGTTGTAGAAGCTACTATTCTCATCTCCACTGCTAAGCAATAACTTTACAAATGCAGACTCAAACCATCATTTGCCAAAAGTGGAAATCTGTAACACCCTCTAAAGAACTCAAATTTCACTAAATAATAAGAAAAAACAGGTATTTCCAAAATCACTTAGGTGGATGGATGTGTTGTGTAGACTGCATGTAAGAAGCAGATTTTAAGCTGTCGGCTGTAACAGCTGGTAAGCCTGATCGCTCCATATGCATCTCCTCTGAATCACACTAGAATAAATTGATGAGGAGGCATAAACTGAATAATGCAAAAGTTAAGGAACACTTTGTGATGAGTTACACTGTGCAGGAGTAAACTCGAGCAGTCTTTCAGCTATCTTGTTCACTTGATAAGTGACAATTAAACTGTCACTTTCTCTTTTCAGTCTAACGTCTTCTCTGACACTTACAGAAAACCCAACACAAAAGTTCAACTTTTGACCTACAGTCTGTGTGTGTGTGTGTGTGTGTGTGTGTGTGTGTGTGTGTGTGTGTGTGTGTGTGTGCGTGTGCGTGCGTGCAAGTGTTATCCCTCAGTACCTAAGCAGAACCATCAGTGATGCTAGTGACAGATACAGGCCTGATAAGAAGTAGCATTACTCTCTTAGTAATCCTTGTTAATCCTGACAGAAGCTGTAGCCTCAGTGCAAACAAGCCTGTACCAAGACCAACAAATGTTACTCGAGCAGAAACTTTTACAGGTGAACAGAACAATCTCATACCAAGGCAGAAATGTGATGCAAAGGAACAAAGTAAAGATAACAGATCTGCACAAACAGTACATGTGACAGTTGTTTACATGGGACTGGGTTGTAAAACCCATCAATCCAACCTTGACTGGTTAGACCAGCCCTTGCAACTCTGCAATCAATCAATGGATTTTGTCCCTGGCACTGCAACCCAATTTGGTATCTGTATTGATGTTTATTTAACTAAAGGAAATGAGCTGGGCACACACTGGGCATGGGTGAATACTAGTCTCGTGAGGGGGAAAGCCTGCTGTATGGATTAACATAGTGATCGCTGGTAGCCTAACGCATGCTGCTACAGGGAATACTCTAACAATATTGACTGATGAGCAGTGATTGAATGCTTTTAATTTACTCACACAAAAACTTGAATAATGCTACCTTTACTATGCTATGCAGATTTGTAGAAATTCAACTGTGCTGCAAATCACATACATGCATATATATATGCCCCACACATATAGCTCAGTGGTCTCAGGGGAGCGGGGAAAGACATGAGTCAAGAGAAAGTAAAGCAGGTAATATCATTCTTGTAAATCCTGTGTCTTTGTCCTTCCCTGCCCCCGACTCTAAGGAACAGGTCAGTCCCATAAAGCTACTTTCAAGACACGACAGTGAGAGGAACTGAGGGTCAAAAACCAAAGGTAACGAACTCAAGAGCTTAAGTCTACTGTTGAAGCATAGCGCTGGATTTATTTAAGAACTCGGGCATCAGTGAGAGATGTTAGATCCTTAAAGAAAACATGAAATATTTCATTTAAAAATGTCAAGTGATATGGTTCTCATGTCTTCACTTAGAGAACATCTGCTACTGGCCAGATGTAAAAGGCTCTTTCAGACAGGTCATTACTAATGAGACGTAAGACACACAATGGTAACCTTTTATGGTACGGTGCATGGCCCTTAAACTTTATGAGGCACTTTCTCTACTCTCCCTTAGCTTTGGTTTACTACATTTAACTTTTATGTGTGTGGGTTTTTTTTTTTGCAATATTTGTATATTCTTTGGTAAACCATGAGCTTCGACACAGTGCCACTGCATGCTTTTACTGTACAGGAAAAAGAATCTATCTTCACTAGCAAGAGCACAGCAATTCAGAGTAACCACCTTCACCTCATGAATAATTTGTTTCTCAATACAATCAATTTCCTCCAGCATCACTATCTGCCTACAGGGCGCAGTTAGCAACAGTGTTCTGAATAGTGCAATACACTGATGAAACGTCAAGGCGTGCTAAATGTTTAAATATGTGGGATATTATTGTGTAAAATGACACCTGGGCTGGTATCTGACGTGCGCAGACTTTGTTAAGCTGGATGGCTTTGATGATATGCTCAATGTTTACTTCAAGGATTCTTAAGGAAAAATGCAGAACGGCTTCTTGAACGTTCATGTCACCCAGTAAATAATGCAAAAGCAATCACAAAAACAGACTTGCACACTAGTGTTTGCCACAACGCCTAGACTGGGAGTATATATTTTTCTCTGGCGTACTCTTTGAGAAAAAAAACACGTTACAATTTATCTTTTCTAGAGGTTAAAGGCAACTGAAACCTTTGACAACCTACAAGCTGGTTAAGGAAGCTTATTTTTTCAAAAGGAAACAGTGTTCCTTCCTATACAGTCTTACATCCAAACACAAGACGTTACAGACATCCAGAATGATGTGCGTCTCTGTGCACCTCATGTCTTACCAACCAGTATCAACAAGCACAACAAAAACAAAGGATGGGAGACACTAGAGCAGGGAGTATCTATCATGTCAAAAGCACAAGACGGCTGCACTCATTGCAAAACAGCTTAAATTAGGTTCTGCCCAGCACACTGCACTATGTGGAGCCGCAGACAAATATACTGTCTGGTACATATAACATACACCAAGCCTCGGGCTCTATATTTATGCACCCCTACAGTGAATTGGGATGCTCAGCCCTCCATGTCACCATACAGATCTCCTGTAATGCAAAACAGGTGCATCTTTTGTCTGACTCAGTGAGTCTGACACCAGCTGAGAGGAGGGAGCTGTGAATGAAATTAAAAAGATTAAAAAAACACTATTTTGGCTGACTGTTGTTCTCATTATTTTAATCCTGGGAACAGAGTTCACTTTTGGGTCATTACAGCGTGTTAAACCTATTCACTATGGTATTAGAGAAAACCCCCCCACACTCATTCGGAGATTAAAAGTGGCGCATGTGATACCATAAAACATAAACAAAGGCGCGACATGACAGTCTGTCTCAGTAGTACTAGAGTACATTTTGCAGGAAAACTAAATTAATGTCATAGCAAAATACAGGGCCTGTTAGGGATGATTTTGGCTCTGCCTGCACAGCTCCTTACCTTGCTTGAGGCACTTTTCTCTTGAAGCTGAAAGTATAATCTTTCAATCCATTGATGCTCTTCTTTTAGACTCGTCTCACAGACCAAATTTACCCGATCATTCCTATCTCTTCAAGGAGACGTCAGATTAAAAACACGACTAAAAATAAAAAGAAGAAAGTGTTGGATAAAACGCAGGTGGTCACATTTTTTCTTCTCAGTCCGTGCGTGGATCAAAATAAAATAAAATTAATCATCGGCATCCATGGTTATTGGACTTCCTGGGGAAAAAAACACTTCAATAAAATCCATAAACCCAGGCCACCTTCATAAGTCCGACATCAGCCCATTTAAAGTCCATTTAAACTTTCCACGCCTTGGCTTTTATATCGGCAATCCTCTTTGTCCAAACTTGCTGGAAGTAGCTTCAATCATAAGTGAGAGTTTATAATTAACATCATAGATGTATAGAAATGGCTCTCGGTCGACGCTGTGCACATTTATCATCAAACAGGCGCAAATTTCATCAGAAAGAGAGCACACACTGCACGTTTAGTTACAGCCCTGCTGTTGATACTCTCTGTGTCTCCCCTCCCATTATCATCAGTCCCTCCTCCTACTACAGGCGCTGCTTGAACCCCCAACAAGTCACACACAATACAACCACTACACTTCCTGTTTCACCTTTCAGAATAAAGCCCCTGGTGAGGAACAAAACGGTTGCAAGAAGAAATTAATTAAATTAACGCTAAAACGATTACTTAGTTACGCAATTTGTAGAGCAATTGAGTAATTAATTGAAGTTGAATTTAATTTCAGCCATTTATAAAGAGTAATTGCAAATATTTTTGCTCTTTAGCTTATCAAATGTGACAAATAGCAGTGGGTTTCTTTATATCAGTGTACATTAAACGTTTATTTACATTTTGATGGTTGAGTTGGACAATACAATCAATTTCAAGATGTCACATTGGGCTCTGGGAAATTATGGTGGGCATTTTCATTGTTTTCCATGACATAACTCACTGATAACTGCAAAAGTAATCAAAAAATGAACCAATGAAGGCCTTTATTAATGGAAGGCAATTACAAAAGTCACAGGTGTATAACTAGAATCAATGGTGGCTGGATTACATCTAGCTGCATCAGTTTTAGGGTGCTGGTGTTACACCTGCCAAAGCCTGCTGGCTCACTGTCACAGGATGAGTAACTAGGACCCTTGACCAGTATGGAGCCATGCCAATACCAGCTTCAGTCTTAAATGAAAATTGCTGTGCTTTCCATACTTACTCTTCACTTTTTTTTTTAAATCTGGGGCCATGTGGGCTTTGTCACTCTGGCTACAATGTAAAATGCTGCCAAAAACCATAAGACCAAACCTTGAAATTCTAAAAAACAAATCACTTTTTTTGTAAAGGCTGCAAAATAGTGTACTGAGTTCATTTGTAGTCAGAGCATACAGCCTGGGTAAACGCAACACACAAAACGCTTTTATGTTGAAGTTAAAATAATCCACTTCCGTTAGTTGCCACCTGTCATTGTGTGTATTGATGCTGCTGGTACTTAAGCGCCTCAGACAAAAGCGCCTTTTCGTGGGAAAGACTTGCTTCCTCTAACAAAAGGCAAACACACACCTAAAGGACAAATTTAACTCAGACCCGTTTGGTACAGCATCCAGCATATATATAAAAATACATGTTGTTTAGAGATATCTTCAAGCCTCCAGCGAAGAAAATATTTCTTCAGTATGTGAAATGAAAAACGGGCGTTAAATATTAAAAATATTTCAAATACAAGATTCATGAGTTAATGTCAGGTTTTACCCACTACCAACACCAAATCATTACAGTCCTACAATGACTAACATTAGTGAGGATAACGTTAATTAATACAAAAAGCTAACGCTAGTAAGCTATAACTTAAGTTAGCCTTAATTGTTACTCTTCCATAATATTCAGACTATCATTCCCTACGTGGGTATAAGATGCCTTCTTCACAATTAAGTCTAATATTTGACTAATAACATTATTCTAAAAACCTGAATGCCAGTGAAATATGTATGTTCGGGGAAAAGCAAATTTTTGTAATATTCTTTTTTTTTTAGCTAGCATAACGTTACTTCACCCGCCGTTACAAACTGCAACTCCGTGCCGTTCAAATTTTTAGCTAAGCTAACGCTATGGCTGGCTAGCTAGCTTTCCGTTAGCTAACAGCTCGAGCTAGCAAGAACCGCCTTTTATTGTCTGCATAAGTCTTACATTAGCTAACGGTTAATTATATTAACTAATTATTTATTAAATATATTATAATTATATTATTATCATAATACAAAGATGTAAAGCTGCTAGTAAGTTAGCTATGTTAATTTAGATGTTATTTTACCCTTTATTAAGTTATGCCAAGTTAGAGGAGTAACTTTAGTCCCTAACTTGCCCACTGTTTCTTGACTCTTCTGTCAAAACTATTTCTTCTTTCTTTTTACCGTAATGCTGTCAGAGATAAGAGTAAGATAAAGTGCTTGTCATCTTTTATTTAGTCTAATTTGGATGACATTTAATATAGTTGTAATGATGGGCCACCCTTTTAAAAAGAGAGAAAGAGATAAAGTGGGGAGTTGTATAAATAAACTATCAATATTTTCATAATCTTACCTCAAAATTATATTTCCTTAAATGAGCTGGATGATACTCACATTTACTTTGATATGAGCTGATGGAGCTGTGGTCGGTTGGGTCACTGGGGCTCTGTCTTGTTTACCCCCCAGTTTAAAATAGCCAATCCAGTGCCACACAGACTGTACCACCACAAGGGGGAGACACTGTCCATCACTAACCACTTGTGTATTCATGCAGGGTGACAGACACACAGAAAATATAATATACCGGTAGCTTGGGTATGGTTTCACACTGTAAACTTTAATTACAAGTTTACAGGGATTTTGCCTTGATAACTTGTTGTGATATGACAAAGTTATAAAGTAATGTGATCTCCACTGTGGACACACACTGTTAAATTACTATAAAATTCGTACAATATAACACTCTACTACACTTTATATAATAAATAAATAAAAGGTTTTTAGAGAGCAGCAGACATTATTAACATATAGAAAATATGAGTTTGTTCAATGGTAAATTGTTCAATCTCTGTATTCAGTAAGTGATGTTTTGTATGTGTGTGGGAGTGCTTCCTGACAAAGTAGGAAGCATTCAGACAAAAAGGTTCCTGAACTCATATACAGTCTTTTATCTGGTCTGACTAATGCCAGGTAGTTTGTGGTTGGAGGCTAATTGAGTGGACACATTTGTTAGAAACAAACTGTCCTTGAAAATATCCACTAAAAACAGCTGGTTGCCAGGTATCCAAAAGGATTACACAAGTGCAACCTTTGCTGACAATGTGCTTTACATGTGACATTATCCTGCAAAGGAAATGGAGGTGGTAGCCTTGCCTTTCACTAGCACACTTTCCAATTATGATGAAATTGATGAGTTAGATTAGAGGAGGAAAGGTTTTAGGCGCAGGTTAATAAAATGTCAGGTCTTAATAGCTTGTGTACTTCCTGTTTGACAAGTGTTTACTCTCACAGGCCAGGTGCACCATATGGAGATCAAAGGATTGGCATTAATCACATGAAATCCTCCATGAAAGACCAACTCTGAGCAGTGAGGAAGAATTAACCGGAGGTTAAGGCAAACTTTGGTGTACAGTATAATGATCCTATTGTGGACAAACCAATACTAGCCTTTTATTAAATATCTATTATATGCTAGACAAGAAACATAATATGTTGTATGATGCAGGTTTATCACTTAGTCTGGTGTGTATAGCCTGAAACATTTTTATCTTAATCTTACTGTAAATTAATTCATTGCAAGCTGGTTTATATGAGTTTTCTCTACCATTAAACAGACATGTGGATCAACCCAAATTAAAGAGTCCACTGAATAGAATTTTGGTTTCATTTGGCATGAGAATAATCTGACTTTAAGAGTTGGCTTGACTTTAAAAAGTGTGTAAAATTCTCATGTGTTTCAGTGTGTTAGAACCACATTGGTTAGATCCCTCTTTATTTTAAGCTACAATGTGACCAACTCAGTGTGAAGTTTTTCCACAAATGATCTTAATGATATAAATATCAATATGCAAATAAAAGACACTCATCAAATTACAGTTTTATTAATTTGTCAAGCTAACAAAACATATACAAAGTCTGGTACTGATTTGGCTTCATAACAGCAGGCTGGCAACTACATAGGAATGCTACCCCATGACAATAACAGCAAAATCATTCAGATTTAGAGTAAGGTGATTTATAGACTCTATTTTCTTATAAGATATCAGTGCATTTAAATTATTACAAGCAAAATATTTGGAGTACATGTGAGTACAGGAAGACAGTGGCTGTAGCTGTGGTGTTTGTCAGTCATCAAAGTCTGGGATGTCATCATAGGAGTAACCACGGTAGCCCTTTGATGCATAGTAAGCTATTCGTAGGTGGTAGATTCCCGGCAGGAAGACAAGGATCCCAATGATGAGAACAGGAATGGTTCGGTCTGAGTGCTGACAGAGGAAAAAAAAAATATTCATTTTAACAGAGGTAAATATATTGTTTATACTGTAACCTCTGTGCATATACAAGTACTCACAGGGGCTCCAAAGTATCCAGCCAGAAAGAGGGAGCCGATGATGATTAACAGAGAGCCGATTAAGAAGAGGACTGCAGCTAGTGCTATGGCTTTGTATGGGACTTTGGGTGGGCTCTTTTTGAACTGCAGAGGAGGAGAAATATTTAATTAAAAAAACTGTTCTCAGACACAGCAGGCTCTCTGTGGCAATACCTGTTTTCCCACTCATGTACTGGACTGGACAGGCAAAATGAGTCTGGCTCATAATGTACTTGAACTTCTTGGGAAAGTTAAAGGTTGTGACTTGTTGACAGATACTTTATATTAAAGCAAGCTGATTATATGTGCCACGAAACAGTCATGTTATATTATGTGTTTAAAGATGTGAATGTGTTGGTTATGCATTGCAATCCTTGTGACTAAATACTGTCGTCAACATTCAACAACCATCATGACACAGTCCATTGATCTGACGGGTAAACCACCAATATTACACACAAACATTAATTTTCAATCATGGGCAAAGGTGTAGATTTCAAGGGGACATGCCCCCTTCAATATGTAGAACATGTACATATGTCACCACCACAACAAAAACATGACCTTTATTTTGACATTTACACCATTAATTGAGGCAGGAAAGACACAAATTGGTGCATAAAAATTCCCAAGAATGAAGGACATGAAGTGTTTAACGCTCAACTCCCATGTTTTATATGATTGTTGAACTTAGTCATAAAGACCAAACCCATTTTTTACTAGGCTGTAAACATGTTTATTTCTGATGTAAAACTGGGCATTTTGAAATGGGAGTCTAAGGGGATTTACTCCATTTTGGAGCCAGCCTCGTGCAGCTATTCAATGGACTGAAGTTTTTGACACTTCGACATTGGCTTCATTTTTCAGCCAGTGTGTGTTTGGGAGGCACTAAGCATACGCCTGGATGAACGAGACTTCAATTATACTGTACAAGATGTGTAAGTGCTTGTGAACAGATGTTTAGATATAGTTTTGCTGATGTTAAACATCAAATCAATCAATAAATCAATATGTCCACAATTCAGAGGTATGCAAGGAAAACAGTTTTCTTCACAAATCAAGGCCACAAAGCACAACACATTGATATAAAAAATGCTCATTATGTGGGTGAAGTATTCCTTTAAAACAGGGGTGTCAAACATACGCCCCGGGACAAAGGGTCCAATCAGGCCCACTGAATGACTTTGCACATCTAATAGTGATGCACTTGTGAGGGCTAAGAGGTGTCAGGTTTCAGGAGCAAGTTGAACAGTGAGTAGCTTTCTTCCTGTAAAATGCTGCCTCAGAGGGTTTTCCACCCTGATCAGAATACAGTTCTCGGAAAGAGCAATGCATACTTAAAGTGGTCATTTTTTAAAGATATTGAATGTTATGCAAAATATTGTCAGTCAGCAGCTGACTGGATGTACAAAAGAATCTGCAGACTTCTATCTTAAAACATTATTGGTGGAGCCCTGTTGTTAGGACACTGCCAATACTTCAGATTTGTTAATGGTTTTGATAACTCAGCAGCTTCCACTTTAGTTGGGTGTGGTGATGCCAGGATTACTACACAGGAGTGTAAATGCACATGTAATGACAGTGAGTAGTAGACTGACTGAATGTGGAAAAACTGAGACATTGCTCTTACTCTTCTGAAGGCATCACAGGCTGTTTGTCATCTGTTTTGTAGATTGATGAGTGTTTTAAAATATACTTCTTTATATTAAGAAAAGGGGGAACATTTGGAAATGGTTTGCACTATATGGGGCCCATGAACTAAAATGACACCTCTGCTTTAAAATCTCTTCCTTCAGTGTTATGGACGTGCAGTAATAAATCACTGCAGTGCCCCTTTAAGTTCATTATAGTGTGCTCTAATCCTGTGAAGTTCAGTGGATGACCTATGACCTTTAGTCTATAACCACAAGGGCAACCATGTTTGCTAAAAACTTAATTATATATTGTTACAATTGCATGATATATATTCTATTATAACGCCTGAGAAGCACTGCTTTAGTTTGCAACACTTTGAACACATCAAAATAGGTCTTACCTGTAAATCAATGTAGCCATCATCATCAGTGGCCAACCTGGAGTACTTTACTTTACTGTTGGGGATCCCGTTGGACACAACGTTACGAGCAGGCATCTTCTTCAGCTGCTAACGGTTTGTTTTCAGTGTTTCAATGAGGCAGCTCGGCTACAGGAGCGATATCAACACCGTCATCACTCACAAGCTGATAGTGCCAGAGTCAAGTCAAACACTACACCAAATCCGAGATATGATCGTTATTAGCTCCTCAAACTAGTTATAAGAAGAGATTACAGCGGGGTGTTGTCTGTTTATTATCTTCCTGCATGGGTCTTCCGTGTTTACGACTCGGTCTGCAGTGCGCATGCGCAACCCGAAGCGTCATATCGGACACCGTAGAAAGAAAACATAAATAAAAAATTAAGTGTCATGAGTGCGACGCAAGATCAAAATCGCTTTAAAGGGGATTACATAAAGTCCGAGTTGTCAGAATTATTTTATTCCGACGAATTGTTTTACTGGTTGTTATTTGCATATCTCTGTGTTCACCACAAGAGGTCGCCGTCGAGTCTTATTGCAATGACCAGGTCACAGTGAGCAGCCATCTGACACTTCAGTGTCAAGATTCATCTCTCTGTGTGGATGTTCATTTCCTGAGGTGTTCTCCCGGGCCAGCTTTATAATCACACTGTGTTCTCTGACGATAAGGTTTCTGTCTAGGCTGCAGATTTTTGATGCAGTCCTCACGGGAAGGTTGTTTTTAGCCAGGGATGAAATCTTTTATCTCACAAACAAAAATCTATTTCCCATAATCACGTGGGGATTTTTATAAAACAGATAATATGAGCATTTGCAGAGCCATCTGGATTAAAACCACATATGATTACTTTAAAAAAAAAAAAAAAAAAACCAACATACTACATAAACCACTTTTCTCCAATAATGACACATTAATGAACATATTTGATTTCCATTATCTATCAAATTCATAATTCAATATTATTAATTGCTATATTTAGTTGTTCTATATTTTGAATGGGAACATGTGATCTCTCAGATATCAAATCTGGGAGGAGCACGTTTAATCTTTTGTGTATACCATGTTGTCTCTGCCAGATGTTGTCATGTCTCTAGTCATGCACAGCTGTAGCCTGGCTTGTGAATGGCCGACCATGAAATAGACAAAATACACCAAAAACCAACATTTGCTGACAACTCCCCTGAAATTAATAATTAAAGCTGCTGTGCTAGGTATACCGTATTTTTTTTCACATTGTATTTTTCACATTCCCCTGCTGGTCTGTGGAAAATTGGACTGTCACACAGACAAATATAGACTCTCCTGCAGGCAGAATTCAGATAGATCCTGGCCCTGAAGCTACGCAGCAGTGGATCATTGTGATTCTAGTTTTCTGGCAGAGCCGTGCGTGGTACAGTCAAGGATAAATGCCTGCAGGTAGTGAATAATCCATAAATACATTGCTCTGTTGAAGAGCAGTAATAATAAAGTAAATGCATATTGTTACTAGATGTGCTGGCAGCATCAATAATGTTGCCTTTAAAGTACATGTTGGAGGAGAGAGAGTCTAAAGTGATGATTAGTACGCTTAGCGACCTTGAGTGCAAGTCACATTGTTGTAGTTTGAGGCCATACTGTTGCTCTCTGGAGGCATATAAACCGTCAAATCATTTATCTGTGTTTCATATTCCTGTTGTTTCTCACTGCATGTAATATGAATCACTGTGTATTACACTGCACTCTATGTTCTCTCTTCTTGTTCAATCTATTTACAAATATATCCAAGCCTCTGCAAGACATAATCTCAATAAATCTTCCCAGGATACAACTGGGTTTCATCTTTGTTTAGAGGGGATTAAACAAATATTTTTTCCCTTTACTGACCACTTTAACATGCAGCAGTATGTTTAACATGCAGTGCACACATTTTGAGTGCATTAATCTCCCACATTATGTCCTTTTCCCCTCTCATTTCAGAGGACAACCATGATATAAGCCATCTATGCATCCTGAAATAACTGTGCAGACATTTTGTCTGAGAATTGCCTGTCACTGACAATGAAAGAGGTAAACTTTGCCCTTTGCTTTATTAGTGATGCCAGTTTTCTTAGTCATATCTTGCCGTGCTGTGTGACTGTTTGTTGGCTGCACTCATTAGCCGACACCAACTCTGCGTCACTGGTGCATACTCCTTTGTATGCCAAAATACTTCCCTCTTATTTGACCCGTCTCCACACTTGGATGTTCAATAGCTACAATGAAGGTCACTGCACAAGCCGCTTACCTTTGCGCAGTCTGAATTTAGAAACATGGCTTTCAGTGTATCCTCTCATCAGCCTTGAAACAATCAAGAGCGGATAAAACTGCAATTATTCTACATTCATAAATTCGAAATGAATGGGCTCTGATTCAGACTGAAGTAATGTATCTGTAAGTAACCCTGCTGCCCTTTTTGTTCGTTTCCAGACATTACTTCATGTATTGTCTACTTTGTTCTATTTATTTATTTATTTTTTGCTGACGTAGGCTTACGCGTGGGTTTTAGGATTTCAAGGAGATTTTCCTGTATTATTGGTGCAAAGTACTTCCCGATACAAATTCCAATGCTGCTCAAGTGACATCTGGAGTTGTGATTTATTAATTAGATGACAGGCAGGACTGTCACCAGTCAGAGGGGGGCAGAGTGTGCTCCCATGTTAGATAATCTCTGCCACTAGACCATAATGCCTACACAGAGAAGCATCAGCTAAGCACATTGAGCCCTCAGGGTGCATGCGTGTGTGTGTGTGTGTGTGTGTGTGTGTGTGTGTGTGTGTGTGTTTGTGTGTGTGTGTGTGTTTGCAAGTCTGCGTGGTGAGAAGACAGCAGCAGTCGCCCCCTTATAACCCCTGGGTATGACACTGAACAGTAAGAGAGCAGCATTTAGGCCATAATTAGAGTCCTGTTCAGAGTGGAGTTCTGTCTGCTGAGATAATTAGGTCTGTCTTCATTACAGCAATTGCAGATAACACCACGACTGGAGCCCAATAAAAGGCTGAACCATTATACCACTTGAACATCATGCAATCTCCCCGTGGTATGGCCTTTTCACTTTTAAACCCAGGTTTCAGAAATAATCAGATGTGGCATGTGTGTGGTGCACAGGTGCTACTTAGCAACAAACTCTTCAAAAATTGAAATATGCCCGCACAGACATATGTAATTCCTTTATTTTTAGGCTCATAGAGCCACATGTGGAAGAAATAAAGGATTGAGTTAATTTGTGCCTCTGTGCTTTTCCTGTTTTTGTTCCCATATGTTGAGCATATGATGAACAGTAATATGTATGTTGGTGGAATGTGGATGCGAATTAGAGATGGGTTGATATATGATTTTTATCTCGAATTATAATTTAAAAAAAAACAAAAAAAAACAGCAACAACAACAACAGAATGTGGATTTTTATTATCAGGATAACAGTGAATATCATGTCTAGCAGCACTCAGAGACAAAGCTGAGCTACCAGTATTAAAAGAGATTCAGGCTACATACAGACCAACCTCATAAACACAAAAGATCTTAATCAAGCGTTGGCATATTTAATATCCAAAGATATAATGCCATTTCAAATTATTGAAAGGTGGTTTGTTTTTCACTAATAAGAATGTTCAGGGGAAAAAGTACGTGTCCTAAATGTGAAGTAATAAAGAGTATTTGTTTCTTAACTAAATGTAAGGTAAACTTATTCCATTAAAGCCATTCTAAGAGTTTTAAGCATATGTTGACGATTATGAGGATAATATTGTGATTCGCAATTATTTTTGGCCAGGATCATTGTGACATAAAATGTTCATGCCATCCCATGCCTACTATAGATATCTCTCTTTTTCTTTTTTTTTTCTTTTTTTTAATAACAAGCTGCAGTAGCTTCATGGCCCAATACTTGGTAGTGTCGGTTGTTTGGTCCAACATTTTGGTTCAGATTAAAATATCTTAACAACTATTGACTAAGTGTCGTAACTTTTTGCATGGCCATCAGAGGATGAATCCTGCTGACTTTGGTGATCCCCTGACTTCTCCTCTAATGCCTCCAGCAGGTCAAAGTTTTCACTTATCTACATATCGCAACATTTTTAAATGGATTGTCAAAAAGTTGGTACAAACATTCATGATTCCCAGATGATGAATCCTAATGACTTTGGCGATCCCTGGACTTCTCCTCTAGCATTTGAGGTTTTAAGTAGTTGTCTCAACAACTACATGTTGATTGCCATGAAATTTGGTACATTCATGTTCCCTCTCAGGTTTAACCGTGACAGCTTTGGTTATCCCTGACTTTTTATCTAATGCCTTCATCCAATCAAAGTGTCAATTTGTCCAGTACCTATGTGGCATTGTTATACTGTACTGTACAGTAATATCTTGTAACTCTGTCTTTGCTACTGATCAGTCAAGTGTTCTTTTCTCTTTAATCTGTATTTCAGGTTAGCTGTGTTTGTGTGTGGGTGGGGAGCTGACTGCTGCTGCAGGACGCTCTACATGAGGAGCTTCATCAACGATGACGAAGTCTGTCACCTTTATTTCACAATGTCAACTTTTTCCCTTCAGTTAATGAAAAAAAAAGCCCAATCGCAGCGGCTCAGTGGCTTTGAGAATATGATTACAACATGACACATGAAATGGCTGTTTCCATTTTGAATTTGCCTTTGAAATGGAAAGCATTTTATATCAGTTTTCTTCTAAAGCTATATACCATTTCACGGTTACACAAACAAACCAGTGCCCTGCAGCATAATGTTAGCTGTTTGAATTTACGTACTCTGGTGATTGAAATCTGTGCCTCTTTTTTTAAGATTTTGTGGAAGTCAGAACCATAAGAGAGGAAATCTCTTGATATGCAATTAAGGTGAATGTCACTGTAAATGCCAACATTAGTTGCGAATGCTCGGCTCAGGTTTGTTGCCTCCATGACAGGAAATGTTTCTTTCAATGCAGAGATATTGATTTCAGTATCTTTCAAACTCAGCAGCCCGCTTCACTGCATGGGCGGCTCAGACAGGTAATTGCTTTTCCAGCAGGTTAGATAGCAAGATAGACCCTAACAAGATGCAAATACACAGCAAACAACGAGCACAGACGAAACATATGAGCATCACATCACCGCTTCATTATGTTTGTAATCTTTAATCAGCATGGGATTGGTTCATTGGCCTGTTTTGTAATACAAACATAATTACACAATAATTGATCTGTTGTTGGAGTAAATACTTATTTTGAAAGTAGTCTGCCTGTGTCAGTGCAACACATGTCATGCATGCACAATAATGAGACAAAATGTTATCATAATTCAAACCTAAATTGCTGTGAAAATTGTCAATTCTCAATTATAAAAACACTCCATGACATTCACTGTTATAAAAGAAAGAATCATTCATTTTGCAAAATAGAAATGTCCACTTTTGTTGGGCCTTTTGCTGATGTTACTGCACTTTGAGAGAGTTAGTGTGCCTGTGATCTTCTTTTGGACATGACGAAGTAGAGTTGTCTCCAGGTAATAACAGCATGTACAGTAGGAAGACTCAGAGCACTGTACGATCAAAGAGATTGAGCAGAGAAGCTGTACCGTAAACGGTCAAGTGTTCTCGCTGTGAGCTGGCAGCAGCCCCAGGTAATACCTTCATATCTGGACCCAATTGGAAAACAAAGAATGCACCAACCGGCAAATCCGAGGATTTGTTCACAGTGGGAAGAAACGAATCAGTCCAAAAGAAAAAAACAAAAAATCAATGTAGTGTGTCTATTCATGTGTGCATGTGGGTGTGTTAGTGTTCCTGTTTCTGCTTCGTCTCTTTATCATAGCTTAATTGAAAAAAAAGCAAAAGAAAATGTAAGCATGGTTGTTGAATAATAGAGTCCCTGGTGAAACTGCAATGCCAGATGAATTGCTATTGACTGTTATGCCTCAGGCATCAATAAATGTGTATTGACTGAGTTGTGCAAAAGATAGACAAGAGCCATATATGTTGTGTTTATATGAGCATTAGTTATTATCACTGCTTAAACCTGGAGTACAAGTACAAGGAAAGAAGAGAGAAGGGTAAAGGAATAATGGCGTAACTGTCATTAAGAAAGATGTAGAAATAAATCACACTCGTAGAACTATTTAAATAACCTGTTTGATAAAGAGTGCAGTTATATTGTTACTAAATGGAGAAAGGGGATAACACTTACAAAAAAAATATTACAATTTGTGGTGACTACTATCAATGAAAAAAGCCGCAAAGAGGCTGAGTTGGCTTGTAATTGTGACCCACACAAAGAAATTCATCAAGTCCAGAGATGTGTTTTGTGTTGGTATATTAAACAAACAGCTGGGATAAATAAGGCAAAACAAGATGAATGAAATATTACATTGCATTATATTACGGTTAACAGAAAAAAATGGAGCCAAGACCCTCACCCTCTTTCTCTAAAAGCTGCCAAACCAGTGAATGAACAGGTATAATAATGTGTAACCATACCACTGTGCCAATTACAACTACCGGAAGTGAAAGTGACCAAAAGAAGGTGTGCAGCTTAAACAAATAAGAAACAACAGAGGTTAAATACACATTATGGCTTCTACACTATTATTATTTGTCCTGTTAGAAAACAGAATGATACGTAGGTTAAGCCTAAGAAAAGGGTGCCGCTTAAAGGAAGAGTCTCCCCCAAATCAAGAAATACATATTTTTTCTTCTTACCTGTATTGCTGTTCATCACTCTAGATTGTTTTGATGCGAGTTGCTGAGTGTTGGAGGTATCGACCGTAGAGTTGTCTGCCCTCTCTCCAATAAAATGGAACTAGATGGCACTCAGCTTGTGGTGCTAAAGCACCAAAAATACATTTGAAAAACTCAGCAGCAATGTCTCTTCCCAGAGATCATGACCTGGTTAGTCTACTGAACTACACCCACCAACAATGTAACTACCCTGAGGGAGGAGTGCATCTACTCATGGACGGGAGGCTCATGACACTGGGAGATGTAAACATTTGGCGTCCTCCTTATACAATGGTTCGGTAGATATACCCCCGGTGTGTTGGTTGTTGACGTTCTGGAACACTGTCAAGTTCTCTTCTTTCAAGATACACTTCCGTTTTCACATTTACATAGAGTCCCTTTCATAATAAACGCACTCTCTTATGGGACGTGAACACCGCTCACTTGGGTGAGAGTCGGTGTTTGTTCGACCCATCCACCATCCCTCCCGCCTGCCTCACTCAGACTTTCACTGCCATAACTTTCATCCTTGTCCTGTTGCGTTTCCTCCTGACACTGCTGGGCGCCGTTACACTATAACACCAACTGGCCATGTATCATGCCGATGTTAAAGGACACCTTTTTTGTTGGTTTCTGACACCGAAAGTCAAGCATTGGATTTCAGCGACTTTGGAATGAGACCGTGCTTGCATCCTTCCGTGTGGTGATACAGTTGACAAGTGTGGTTCGGTAGACAGTAAGTAGTTCCTACATGAAACTGCTTGAAACAAGGACTCTGGATTATCTTGAATAATCAAGTCATGATTTCTGTAAAGAGACATTGCTGTTGAGTTTTTCAAATGTATTTTATTGGCGCTTTGAGCACCACAGCTGAGTGCCATTTGGTTCCATTATATTGGCGAGAAGGCAGACATTTCTACAGCTGATATCTGCAACATCAGGCAACTCACACCAAAACAATCTAGATGTTTAAATAACAGGACAGGTAAGAGGAAATATGTATTTTTGATTTTCGGGTGGACTGTCCCTTTAATGACTTTAAAATAGCTATCTGCCAATGTTTTTTAAGAATATAATAAAATTCTGGGAACAGTAGAGAAGAATCTATTGGAACTTTTTAGTCATAAAGAATTAAAGGGCAAAACACAAGTTTCTACAAACTTTGGCAGCATTTTGTCATTTCGGAGTTATTTCAAAGCATGCATGAGTAACTCCAGCTGAGGTAATGGCCATCAAATTTAAGTGATAGTGCGCTACCATCAGGTCAAAGCACTGATAATGGGAGGGAGATCTGCTTAATTACAGAGTCACACGTTTGTGCTGTAATCTAACGCGTCCCCGATACACACACTGACCTGAGCAAACTTTGCTTCAGTTGACACCGTGATTGACGCTCGTTAATGAAACATTTGTGAATGAAAAGTCCTCTTGGGTAGACAGTGACTGGTTGCGATGACGCACAGGGAGTGATGCTGAAGGGGGGGTGAGATGATGTGAGGATGAGGATGGTTGGTTGGTTGGATGGTGTTGGTGGTAGAGGGGGCTTACGGGAGGGAAAGTGGTTCGAGGAGAAAGCAGTGAGTCATTTGGTACTCATCATCATTTGAAGAGACTTGGAGCACCTGAAGGTCGGGCGTTTGGACCGGCTGATGTGAGGAGGGCTCTCCATGATGAGCGCACTTGGCGTTCCCGTTCACCGTCTCCGAGTGCGAGTCAGTGATCACAAGCGCGTCCAAATGTAGCTCAGGCGAGTCGTCGGGATGTGAAAATCAAACTCAAAGTTGAGGTGAGTCCCCGAAATTTTGATTTCTTGCATTTATTTGAAGCATTTTGAGTGAATCCAATTATTTCTCCTTTAATTGAAGCGTTTAGTGATTTGCTGTCTGTGCTGGTAATGCTGATGTTGGATAAATCTCATTGTTTCTGACCATATGAGCGGATTTTTGACTTGAAAGAAGAATTTCTAAGAACATAAGGCTTACCTAATCATAAACTGTGCAATAGTATTGATTTAATTTGTATTTTAATTTCATTTTAAGCTATAATTTGTAAAGTAGTTTTTCATCCCTATATCTGTGATTGTCTCTGCAGTCGGGAGTTGCCTGTCTAAAATAATAGGGCTGGGTCGTATCTATAAATTGCTGATTTATTTTATGCCATCTGTTGTTTTTAAATCTGCCTCAATCAATATCTTACAATTAAATCTTAAAGATGATGAGATACTACTCTGTAAATTTCGTGTCAGTGTAGTTTTAAGAGTGTCTATAATGACTGATGACCACCACAGGTGTCTACAAGTCCCTGTCTCTGCCATTTCATTAAGGTGGATGTCACTTTCTGTCAGGTACCACCTATAGTCCTGCAGTGGTTTCATCTTATAGAGCTGGGAATTACCCAGCACACCAGTGAAGAGGCTGAGATAACACCTGAGCCAGAGTGGCTATTTACTCCTGGCCAATTAAAATAGCTGCAGACACAGAGAGGCTGCATGTCTCCTGCTGTCAAAATTATTGTGGATTCCTGTTCAACCCTCAGCAGCGGCTGCACATCAGCTGCTGCATTGTTGAGTGTCTGCCTGGGAAACAGCCAAGAAGAAGAACACAAATTTGTGGCGGAGGAGCATGCTCGTAAGATTTTAAAAGCGAAGACAAATTACTACTGCATGCCCTGGAGCAAGGCATCTATCGCCTCCGGCTACTCCATCATGGAGCTGCTCATTGGTTTCGTCTCCCCTGTCTTCCATCGGGAAACACCCTCCATAGATGTCTGTTACTCTGTGAATTTTAAACAGATCAATGCTGGAAAAGAGCCTAAGCAGTGTGCCTTACTTCACTGCTCCTGGATCCACATGAATCCCAGCTGAAACCCTGTACTCAATCTATGTTTTACTGAAATCAACAGGTTTGTTATCAAGACCCTGATGTAATATAAGCTTTAATTAATCAAAAACACAATAGTTTAAATCAAGCATTCAAGTCTAAAGTATATGAGCTGCAAGACTTAATCAAATTAGGTTTGTTAGGGTCAGTGGAAATCTTATCATATGTAATTGGGTCAGCTCTCTTCTAGTTTGAACACAATTTCTCTGATTAAAAAATAAGATAAAGGTTATAAGTAAGTAACCACTTCAATTCTACTTCCATATTCTTTTTTTTCTATTGCAATAAAGTTGCTGAGTATAGCCACAAACATTGTATCTACATTGTATTACATTAGCATCCTCCACCTAAAAACCAACAGAGAAGAGAAGCAATATGTGGGTTCAGTCAATATGACTGAACTTATCCAATACTAACTCCATCAAGCTTATTTTCTCCTGTTGATTGTAACACAGTACGTTTAATATAACAAACAATTTGAATGCAGCAGGGACACCTAATATTTTCAGCTGAGGTAACTTAATCTTTTCTCTCGTGCAAAATGAATACGGTGTAATGAGCTCCTGCGGCTCTCCTGCGCATAAACATGTAACTCTTACTTTCATAATTACATTACAAGGCACTAGCCGTGAGTGGGTGGGAGAAGCTCTCAGGTGCTGCGCTATGATGGCTGCTGAAGACAGGCTTTGCTGCACCATGCCAGCACAGGAAGCAGAGATATAAACGTCCATTAAACATGTTAAACAGGTGTACATGCAGTGAGGAGCAGAGGTTTGTGGGGCACAGAGGAAAAGGTCAGCCAGTGGTTAATAGTGTGCTGAGGAGCAATGAAGGAAGGGAGGGGGGCTTAAGACTTGAGGGGACTGCGTAACGCCCTTACCCTCACTGTCATCTTTGCATGGTCTGTCTTTGTGTGAAGTGTGTTTGACTCCAGCATTGTGAAAGCTGACAGATAGAAAGACAGATAGACAGATAGGAAACACTCAGAAAAGAGGACAACTCAGATGAACTTTTAATTTAGGCTAGTCTCAAATAAAGCAGCTTAACAAAATCCCGGAATCGTCAACATGGCCTCACTACTTTTACTAGTCCCATCTAATCTATGTTTAGGTAAGGAACATCCACATTACAAATGTCAGTAATCTGCTCAGACAAGATTAATTTCACATCTGTCAAAGTGGAGGACTTCGCGTGGAACCAAGACATTGTTTAAAGTCAAAGGACAGAACATTCAAAATGAAAATTAAATCAATGCATCAAAGTCAGAGGCAACAATTCAGGACAAAATCAGCACTGGTGGAGGAGGGGTGCAGAATGATATACTTAGAAATTCAACTAAGCAACTGAATTTCTCTTTTTATATAAATAGATACAATGACTTAGTATTCTGGCTTGAAAATATGTTATTCTTTTTAACAGTAAATGAAATGAGATCATGGGTTGGCCTATTGTAGTATTCTTTCAAAAGCAAAGCAGAAATAACAACAATGTACAACTAGGAATCTCGCTGTTACAGGGAAAATACTGACAAATGTTAAGGAAATAGTACAATATTTTAGGAAATACGCTTAAGCCTACTCGCTTTTCCTGTGTGAGCTGGATGAGAAGATCAATACCATTCTCACGTCTGTGCCATAAATGTGGAGCTAGAGCTCGGAGACAATCAGCTTAACTTAGCCCAGAGCCAGGGTCTGTCCAAAAGAAAACAAAAATGTGCCTACCAGCACCTCCATAGCCCACTAATGAACATGTTATGTCTGGTTTGATTAATTTGCACAAAAACCAAGAGCCAGCAGACAATTAGCTTAGCATAAAGGCTGAAGCAGAGGGAAACAGCAAGCATGGCTCTGTCCAAGGGAAAAATAAAATCTCCTTACCGGCTTACTTTTGAAGCTCCCAAATTAAAGGTCCAGTATGTAGGATTTAAGGGCATCTATTGGCAGAAATTGTATATAATATTCATAACAATATTGTTTATAATCCCCTGAAAATAAGACGTGTGTTGTGTTTTCGTTACCTTAAAATGAGCTGTTATATACATTCGGAGCAGGACCTCTTCCACAGAGTTTGCCATGTTGTTCTACAGTATCCCCGAACGGAAACCAAACACTGGCTCTAGATAGGGGCATTCGCCTTTTTGCCTTTTCGTGTTCGCAACCATAGTTCTCCTACAGGCCATCTACAATCTTAGTGCCTGATGCCACTTAATCCTGCACACTGGGTCTTTAACATGTTACACATTGTTTGTTTAATATTTATATTTTTGGGGGAGTAACCATGGATATATAAAGAGAACTGGATACAGCACTGGAGGCGGGCCCAATGGTAACATGTGACGCACCCAGAGATTGTAATTATAAGCCTTTATGTTAAATATACAGTTTAGCCACAGTGTCAAATTGGCTTTAAAGACCAGCTCTGTTCCTGGTATGGATGTATAAAGAGACCTGGATGTAGCGTTGCAGGCAGATCTCCATTTATTCCTATGAAAATTGCTCAGTGGTTCATGAAGCCAAAACAGCTTAGTTTACACCATATAAAATTGCCCACACCTGGATTACCTGGATAGAGACTTACAGCGGCCTCGGTTTAGTGTCAAACTCATGGTTTAGCCCTCGCTAGCTCCAGTGGGCAGCAAATGATTTAATCGTGCAGCTCTTCTAGACTTTCCGAATGTTATTGGACCAAATGGATCAAATCCCGATATTGAAATGATTCATTTCATGGGGGGTGATGCTAAAAAAAATTATTCACTGATACACAGACGTATTTTTCGTAGTGTCAGTCTATGGTAACAAATCTGTCATATGACGGCCCTGGACAAGTATAATTCCACTTTTGGCCATTATGTAAAAATGTCTTCAAAGCTTGGCGCTCTTCCCGGGGTCTTGAGAGTTGCATGCTATTTCTAGACTTCCTGGAGGTGCTGGTAGGCAGATTTTGTTATGTTTGGACAGAGCCAGGCTAGCTGTTTCCTGCACATTTATGCTAATCTAAGATAACTAGCTGCTGGCTGAAGCTTAATATTAATAACTATATTTCCCAAAATGTCAGACTAGGCTCACCTGAATGAATACACACATGTAAATCAATGTCAGACTGTCACACTGTGTATTGTTTTGACCTCTATCTGTATGGAGGTGACGGTGTGATATTGATTAATTTAGAGGAGGGATTAAGAGCTTAAGGTCAGGTTTATCTTGATGCAGGGCAGTTGAAGATCATATTAGCATCATGAATGGCAATATAATACACATTAGGTTTGTGACTGAGGCTGTTGCATTGTTGACTCTACAGCTATTCTGGTGTGGCTCATTGCCATCTAGAGTTTTAACTGTGTGATGTTTCCCAGGCGACTCAGTGTGAAAGGCAACTGGTCAGTCCTGATATCGGTTTCTTTATTCCTCAACCTCACATTGTGTTTAGTCAATAAGCACAAGCACATTGATCCGACAGCAACCATGGCTCAGACATCGCTCTCGCCTTCAGACTTGATAGATGAGAGACATGAGAGCTGCAAAAAAGAAACAATAGACAAAACAAGGATGAATGCTTTTGAATTTTACTGTATGTGATGGGTGTTTCAATTCTCTCAAAGCAGATTCTTCTGTCTTTCTTTTCAAAGGCGCTGGATACTGTTGCTGTATCCTGTGATTGTGTTGAAGCTGAATCTGACCTTGGGTTCAACAGGAAGAGCCTGGATGTTGCCTGCTGCTCACCTACCATCTCACCCAGAAAAGTGGTTTTTCACACCAATTTTTTAGGAGCACGTACTTGAATTTTTTCCCCAAAACTGCAGTTTTTGGTTCACAGCACATACAAAGATTTGTCTGTGTATCCCATCTGTAATGCTTCCTAACAGTGTTTTTGTACCAGCTGCACAATCACAGTTTTAACATGACTAACATTTCCAAGATGGATTACCTGATTACAGCACAGTAGATTTTTGTCTGCATATATTACACCTCTCCCCCAGTGTTTTTGCATGCATCCTGTAGTTTTATTTTTCTTGATGCATCGCCAGCATAATGGCTCATTTGCCAGAGGCATCATCATTCAAATGATGTTGTGACAAGACGGACTTAATGTGATCATTACTCTAATGGCTTTTATGAGAATGCCCTGATGTCCCTTTTCTCCTGTAGTGAAACAAAATAAAATAGGTGTGTGTTACAGTCCACCTTTGCTGCGCAGGACAGTGTCGATTACAGCTTAGTGTTGGAACAGATGGTTCCTGTGCTGGACAATATGACCCCAGCTCCTCTGACACAGAACTGTTCCAACTGCACCCAAGTTTTAGTCCCAGAGCTCAACGTGGTCAAAGCAGTGGTTTTGGGCCTGGTGCTTGGCGTATTCATTGTGTTTGGAATTGTGGGAAACATCCTGGTAATCCTCTCAGTGGTTTGCCATCGACACCTGCGGACAGTCACGCATTATTTTATAGTTAATCTTGCAGTGGCAGATTTGCTGCTGAGCTCCACTGTACTGCCCTTCTCTGCCATTTTTGAGATTGTGGATCGCTGGGTGTTTGGACGGGCCTTTTGCAATGTTTGGGCAGCTGTTGATGTGCTCTGCTGCACTGCCTCCATCATGAGCCTCTGCGTGATCTCTGTTGACCGCTACATTGGAGTCAGTTACCCTCTGCGCTACCCAACCATAGTGACAAAACGCAGGGCGCTGCTGGCAGTGATGCTGCTGTGGGTGTTGTCTATCATCATATCTATTGGACCTTTGTTTGGGTGGAAAGAGCCGGCACCTGAGGACGAGTCCATCTGCAAGATCACAGAGGAGCCTGGCTACGCTATCTTCTCTGCCGTGGGGTCTTTCTACCTTCCTCTGGCCATCATACTGGCCATGTACTGTCGGGTTTATGTAGTAGCTCACAGGGAGAGCCGGGGCCTGAGGGAGGGCCACAAGACAGAGAAGTCAGATTCAGAACGGGTCATACTCAGGATACACAGAGGCAACACAACTGTATCAGAGGACGAGGCTCTTCGCAACCGCACACATTTCGCTCTGCGACTGCTCAAGTTCTCACGTGAGAAGAAGGCTGCCAAGACCCTGGGGATTGTGGTTGGCTGCTTTGTGTTGTGCTGGTTGCCCTTTTTCCTGGCACTACCCATCGGTGAGTATTGTGTTCATCTTAAATGTGATTCTGAATTTAAGATGATGTCCAAGATCTCTTTAGTAATTGTCTGGGCAAATTATGAAAGGAATCAACACAGTATAATAATTTAATCAATCAGCATATAGCATTTTGTTTAGTTTTACATTTTTTACACTTATTACTTATATTATTACTTATATAATTACATCTCTTGCTGAGAGTTAGATAAGAAAATTGATACCACTCATGTATGTGTGGTAAAAAGCTACAGCACAGACAGATAGCCTGCCTGTGTCGAAAGGAAAAAAAAAAAATCTACCTCCCAGCACTTCTAGAGCTTACAATTTAACATTTTATAGCTTATTTTTTCAATCCATACTAACACCAAAGAGAACATTGTGGTTTAATGGAGAGTTAAATTTTACTATCTCTAGTGAGCTTTAGGGGCAGACTTTGTTACCTTTGGACAGAGCCAAGCTGTCTCCCCTGATTTCCAGTCTGTATACTAAGCTAATAAAAAGTGGATTTAAACACTGCAGACCACTTATTGGAGAGAATCAATCGTCACTAGCGCAAAACAGGGCATCCTGCATAAGCCCACCATTTTTAAATTGCCAACTTACCATCTATAGTCAGCCTCGTCTCATAAAAATACATAAAAAGGACAGACTTGACAACGCATTACATGATGGTGGGCACAAAACATGTTAAAATTAAATGCCAATGCAAAGTCAGTAAGGATCTTTTGTCATGTTGGATACACAAATTAAGTGTGAAGGGTGACAAATTCCATGTAGGGTGGCTGGGACAGGCTGGGACATAACAGACTTTGCATCGGCATTGTTTTGTGTTGCCAGCTTGTAATTTTAGCATATTTCGTGCCCACCATCACCACGTAATGCGTTGTTAAGACTTTGTGTCCATTTGATGTATTTCTGAGACTGTGCAACAATAGCGATTGCAATTTTTTTATCCGTACAACCCAGATTTTTAAAGATGGCAGCCCGCAAAACTACGCTTTACGCTACGCCATTCAACTGACGAAGTGCAGACATTCCTCTAGTTGGTTGCCGATTAAAGGATTCAGCAAGTGTCACAATGAAGATGATGTCATGCAGTTTCATGTGGCATCACTATGGAGATAAGCTGAGAATCAACTGAGCACTTCAGGGGTACTATGTGCAGCGAAAAGAAAGTAGAGAAAAGGACCTGGTAACAAAAGTGAGTTGAGTCTAGTTGAACCATGTGGTGGACATGAGGCATAAATTAAGCTGGCTCAAGTTACTGAACAGACACATAGTAAAGTGATGTTCTTATCCAACTCTCGGTAGCAAAGACAATTTGCATGTTTCCAACAGTGTCACTATTTCTTTAAAATTGCACAGGTCATTTGGTTGAAATTCTCAATCAATAAGAAGTTACAAATTAAAAACATACTCATACCTTTGATCATGCACACTCACACATTTGAGTCAGAGCACTTCTAGAAAGTCATTTTATTACTGCATTAATTCATTTTACCATTCCATTCATCGATTTATGCCACTGCCAGGTTTGGAAAGTGCTGGCTGATTTAATGGTTTGATGATGTTAATTGAATTGCTCCTCTGTGGGCGCACACTGAAGGTACTATCATTCAGAAGAGCCTTGTGGTCACTTGAGCAGCGTAGTAAATGCTTGACTCGGCCAGGTAGATGCTCTATAAATAGGCTCAATGAAAATTTTAGACCTCTGACAGCCTTCAGTGCTCCCCTGTCTGCAAACAAAAGCCCAGCATTTCAGACCAACATATATTTCAAACACAGATCTTTGAATGAAGTGTCAAGCTGTTTCTCACCATTTCTCTGCTTGTTCTTCTCTCTCAGTTGTATCTATGACTCACTTCATCACAATGCCAGTCCAGGATGGACAGATAAAGTCATCGCATCTGTGTCAGACTTTATTTTATATTGCCTTTATGATTGTTCTCAAGTGTGCTTGAGAGAAATTCACACAGCTTGCCACCTGTGCATGCACTATATGTGCTGGTGTCAGTATATGGAGGGAATGAGAGAAGGAAATCCGAACCAAGTATATATAAGAGATAACAAAACCCTCACAAATCCCTCAGGTCTTTTATTTATTCCATGCTCTCATGCTTGTAAATATAGCTGCCTGTTACCATTTGGCTTTTGCCTTTCCAGACTGGGAAATAAGGAAAAGCCTACGCTTACCAATGCTCTCTTACTAAGGCTGGTGTCAGACTGCATACAGCTGCCACATAAGTCTCTGGACAATGAGAGATTTATGGGTGAATCACCAAGCAATAGTCTGGTTTTGACGTGTAGAGCTGGATAAGTTATGATTGTTTGCTTTGGTTGATGATTGGAGTATTCATTATGTTGTCGTCAAAGAAAAATGAATTGTGGGAATTTGATCCTGTCGACAAAAAGATGAGCTCTTTCAGCTCTGCGTGTGTTTGAGGATTGTCCTCCTCTGTCCTTGACATTTCAGAAGTCCTTCTCAGGGACTATAAGGAACTGTAAAGCAAGCCTTGCTAATTTAAAGAGTAACTTCATGGGGTGCCCCTATGGCTTTAAATGTTAAGTCCTCAACCATGAACGCCAGTGTCCCTGATTCAAGTCCAGTGGAGTACCTCTGTTTCATCTCTCATTCCCTTTTCTTTCTACTATTGCTATCTAAAGCCATAAAATGTCTCCAAAATATTAAGATAAATAAATAAAGAGTGACTTAGCAGGCTTTCAGCAACCTGTGATTCAAAGGTTTAACTCTTGGTGTGGTCAGAAGTGTGCTCTAATGCACCTGTAACCCTGCAATCTCAGAAAAAACAACCTCCAACATGGAAATCTGCAACGGAACGGTCATTAAAGTCAGAATTCCAAATTGGAAACTCGGGCAAGATCTGCCAAGCCACAGTTTAATGTTTTATATAATGTTTGTGTTGTGAAATGTGCTCTAACAATGTTGTAGCTGCCATTTACATACAGTTAGTTTGTGCTTGATAGAAGTGTTTGTGAGCATGCACATCTCCATCTCCTTCCACACAAAATGAATGCACACAACAACAGTATGCAACTGGCTTTGGTGGCTCACACTATCACACATAATTCTGAGTTGTTGTACATTATTAAAATGAGCAAAGACGAGCAAGACAGTTGTCTTATGTTATGTTTCTGGCCTTTTCTCTTCACTAATGGTGCTGTGGTAATTCGTGTGGGGCCTCTGTAGATGCTTGTGAGGCTCATAAACTTACCATACAAAGATCAGTTTGCTGTGGGCGTCCGTGTTTTTCCGAGCAGATGCACTTGGGTGCATTTAGATTGAAAGTCTGGAATTTCGATTTGGGATTATTGACTTCCGACTTGCAATGGATTGCAGCATCACCACACTTAATAGTGATGTATGGTGTACTGACACACCCTGGAGTACACCTCTACATCACAGCAGAGGAGTGAGAAGTTACATCGCTGCAGCTCAGAAAAAGAAAGATTTTCAGTGAGTGTAAAGTTTCACTTTAAAGCTGCACTAATCAGCATTTTTATATCAACAATGGGTCATTTGTGTAATATGTAATATAATGGCCATTTGTTGTAATGAACCCACAGATAATCATCTAACTTTCCCTTAGCTTTACTGAGCTTATTAGCATCTATCAGATCATTGTTTAGGTAAAGTCTTTCTATGCTACACTTTGAGTTTATGGAGACCAAAAACAGGGCTAAAAGAAGAGTGAATATTGGACTTCCATATTTGTCAGGTGGACAGAAACACAACTCTAAATGAATGCATTGCTCTGTGTCTGAAGGATGTGTCTGCTAACACGTTCACAACAACTTTATCAGATGAAAAAATGTCGATGTAATGTCTGCAGTTTGTTCTGCTGCTCCCACGTCAATAATCTCGACCAGAATGCACCATTTAGTTGCAGTTTGGTCAAAATCGTGGATCTCAAAAGCTAATAGTCTTTTGCAGGTCATCCAACAGTTTTTTTAAAGGGGTTTAATAAGCCAAGGTGTCATGAAAAACTGTCAGACGGACAGACTGTCAAAATAACAGCACAACAATTAGTTACACAGTTTTCACATGACAATAGCCAGTGACGTTTTATTGATTTTAGACAACAATACATTTATCGAACACTTGCAGTACCCTTCCTTTTTCTTTTAAGAAAAAAAATTAATCTCTTAAGTGTACCAGCAATAATAGAATTGTTCTTTTTGGCACAGCTGGGAATAAAATGTATGAGCCCGACAGCCAGGCACAAAATAATTTGCTCTCAAACTCTCTCCACCTCTTCTTTCTATCCATCTCTATATCACGACCTCATTTTTCAACAGCCCACGTTTAACCGTCTGCAACAGCCCATCCAATAAAGCATTTCACAAGACAGCTTCTCCCCTTCTACCCTGAAGATAGATAGATAGATAGATAGATAGATAGATAGATAGATAGATAGATAGATAGATAGATAGATAGCAGGAGAAGACAAGAAGAAGTCAGCCATTTAATTATTGTAATGTTTCACTGGCAGTCACTCGGTATATGAAGAGTCACGTTTACAGTGAGTAACAGTGCTGCGTGTAATGTGCCTGTTAAGCCATTTTCTCTCCTTTTTCATTAAGGATCCGACTCACGCTTTCTGTCGTTAATACTTCCTCTTATCACAAGCAGCACAATTTATAACGGCAATTTAGTTTTATAAAATGCTTCACCTTCATGGCAACTGGGGAGCTTTTATTTAACTGGATTAAACTGTTAGAAAAATTAAGTGGATGTAAATGAGAGCAATCTCTCTATCTGTCTCAAGCGGCTGATCCTGTGCTGATGTCATATAAACACAACATTTGAAGTAATAGATACTAGAGCAGGTAACTGGAGCTCTAAATGATTTGAGTTTTCCACTTTGGCCCAGAATGAATAATCTCAATAATTGTTGGATGTACTGTCATCATTTTTTACAGACATTCATGGTTCTCAGAGGATGAGATGATGTGGTGTGTTATTCCTCTTACACAGATTTAAGATATATCTCAAAAACTTTTGAAGGGATTGCCATGAAACTTGATACAGATATTCATGATCCCCAGAGAATGATTCTCTAACGACTCTTGCGATTCTTGTCCTCTAGCGTCAGCAGCAAGTTGTGTTAGAGGAATGTCTCAAATTCTGTAGAGACATTATATTCCCCAGAGGATGAATCCTACTTAAGCCGGATTTAAACTTGTAGCCTACACTGATGTGAGCATTTATACTTGTGCAGTGGTGTGTCTTGTGTCGCTCTGCAGTTACACCTCCAAACACTAGTTGGCAGCGGGGATTCTGTGAAGTGCTGTAAAGTTTAGTTGATTCAAAACACACATTAAACATGGCTTAATAGAGACAATTTCAAACACAAATTGGCTTCACTACAACTCGCAGCATTCACAGACAAACACTTGTGTTAATCCGGACACATTTTCCCCACATATACAACATGCTAATGCTATTAGCACAAGCCTGTACATTTACATTGTATAAATTAGCCTGGCTAGCAGAGATTTCCTCTAGGCCTACTCATATAAAACCAGGGACAACAGCAACATTTAACAAAGGTAACGTTACAATTTCAGCCCCATTACAACTCACCAGGTTCACTGACAAAACAACTGTCTTATACTGAACACGTTTTCCAAACAAATACAACATGCTAACGTTATTAGCACAAGCCTATGGCATTTTACATGGTAAAAATTAGCCTAGCGAGGAGTGGAGATTTCCTCTGCTCATATAAAGCCAGTATAAATCCCTGAAGGATAAATCACACACAAGACTTAAAATGCTATTTTTGTGGTGGGGTTTTTTTCTACACAATTTATTGTTTCTTATCTGTGAAATTAAAGTAAATAGAAGCTCCATTTCCACTGAGGGATATGGTTTCAGCTTACAAAAATAGAGAGGAGGTCTGTGTCGTAGCTATGGTGTTGATTCAATGCAGAAGTATAAATTCCGCCTTACACTGAACAAAAATATGAATGCAACATTTGTTTTTGCTCTCATTTTCACAGGTCTAGGAGATTCAAGATCTGAGACTTTTAATGCACTCAAAAGAATTATTTCTCTCCAATTTTGGTCACAAATTTGTTAAAATCCATGTTAGTGAGCACTTCTCCTTGTCCAAGATAATTCAGAAACCTGAGAGGTGTGGCATATCAAGATGCAGATTAATAAACAGCATCATTTCAGGTGTGCCTTTAGATGGTCACGATAAAAGGACACTCTAAAATTTGCAGTTTTATCTTGGAAAAAAAGGCATTTATAAGGATTTCACATGACTAGCGCTACAGAAGTGCATATTTGGTCGCAGATACCCAAAGGAATCAGTATCTGGTTTGACCACATTTGCCTCAAGCAGTGCGGCACATCTCTTTCACATAGAGTTGATTGTGGTCTGTGAAATATTGGCTTACTCCTCTTCTCCTCCTCTTCTGTGTGAAGTTACTGGATATTGGCAGGAATTGGAACATGCTGTCCAGAGCCAGAGCATCCCAAACATGTGCAATGGGTGTCATGGCTGGTGAATATGCAAGCCATGCAAGAACTGAGATGTTTTCAGGTTCCTGCTTGCAACACGGGGCCATGCATTATTATGCTGTGACATGACATGGCAGTACAATGAATGGTATGACACTGGGTATCAGGATCTCATCTCGGTATGTTCAAACTGCCATCAACAAAATGCACCTGTGTTTGTTGTGCATAGCTTATGTCAGCCCATACCATAATAACTACACTGTCAACATGAGGCACACTTCACAGTGCTGACATGAGGAAACCTGCTCACCCATATGACGCCAAACACGCTGTCTGCCATTTGCCTGGTACAGTTTAAACTGGGATTCATCTGTAAGGAGAACACATCTCCATAGTGCCAGATGATATCAAAGGTGAGCCATTGCCTACTCAAGTGGGTTACACTGACAAACTGCTGTCTGCCAGTTTCTGATGGTTTGTGCGGAAATTTTTAAGTTGTGCAAACCATTTATTGTATCAGCTGTTCAGGTGGCTGGTCTTAGAGGATGTTGCAGGTAAAGATGCTGGATGTGGAGGTCCTGGGCCAGTGTGGCTACATCTGGTCTGCGATTGTGAGGTCGGATGGTCGGATTTCTTATGGTGAAATTAATATTCAGTTTAAACGTTTCTGGTCCTGCAGTCAGTATGACAGTGGTATGCTCCCTCAAAAGTTGTGATATTTGTGTTATATGAAGTGCACATTTTAGAGTGCCCTTTTATTGTGATCATCCAAAGGCACACCTGTGTAGTAATGATGCTGTTTTATAATCAGCATCTTGCCAGCTACACCTGTCAGGTGGATGGTTTATCTTTAACAAGTGACCAGAATTTGGGACAAAAAAGTCTTTTGTGTGTATAGAAAAAGCTTCTCATGAAAAATGGGAGCAAAAACAAAATTGTTGAATTGTAATCAAGCTCTCTAGAGGAATGGTTCTCAACCAGTGGTCCTTCAGGAGTTCCATGGGGTCCCCAGAAAAATGGTTAATAGTTTATTTTTACATTTTAATTCACCATAGAGGTGAGCCCAATGTGAGTAAGAGTCATAAAAGTGACTATTCTGATGACAGGTTTCACTTCCTCCACAGTTATCCCCTCCACTGCTCTTCAGTCATATCTAACAACTAATATCTTTTCATGTGGAGGTCCCTGAAGCCAGATCTTATTAAATGGGGTCTGTGACCTGATGTGTATCAATTCAGGGGTCCTTGAAAAAAAAAAGGTTGAGAACCACTGTTATAGAGGATACCAAACACCTGCAAAACCAATGACATTCCCATCAGCGACACCAGTATATGCCTACTGTGTGTTCAGCTAGTTTGCAAGTGTTAGCGTGTTAATAGGCTTAACTAAGATAACCCTGGAAAATATTACCTGCTTAACGTCAGCGTGTTAGCATTGTCACTGAGAGCACAATATCACAAATCACAGTTTGCCTCAGAGGGCTTTACAGCATACGCCATCCCTCCGCCCTTGGACCCTCACAGTGGATAAGGGAAAAACTCCTCAAAAAACCCTTTAAGCTGACGATAGAATTTAGCTTAAATCACAGATGTGCCTACAGCATCACAGAGCTGCTAGCGTGGCTGAAGACTCTTGTATTCTAATATGTCAAACTCAAATTGCTGTGATATTAATGTAATGTAAATCACTCTTGTGTGCCTACTGTCCCTACAGGCTCCATATTTCCTGCATACAGACCTTCGGACACTGTCTTCAAGATCACCTTCTGGCTCGGTTACTTCAACAGCTGCATCAACCCTATAATCTACCCGTGCTCCAACCAGGAGTTTAAGAAAGCTTTCCAGAGTTTACTTGGAGTTCACTGTCTGAGAAGGACTCCCAGACCACACCATCATCATCTGAGTGCGGGTCAGAGTCAAGCACAGGGTCAAGGCCAGCCCCTCACGCTGGGCTTGGACAGCAGGGGGGCTCCCTGTCGGCTCAGCCCTTCCTCCTCTATGGCCTTGTCCAGAACCCCTTCCTCCAGGGATAGCAGGGAGTGGAAGGTCTTTCCCGCTGGCCCCACAGGCAGATCTGGACCGACCGAGACAAGCAGGGATAAAGTGGCCAAAATCTGCAGTAAAAGCTTCCACCGGACCTGCTGCTGCATCCCCAGGGGTGGGACTCCCCCGCAGGAGTCAAACTGCGCCCAGCCCCCTCCCGTTGGAAACCTTCCCACCATTAAAATCCACCAACTGTCCCTGTCGGAAAAAGGAGATCCTGTATAACCACTATAATCCTTCATCCATTAGTCATGACTCCCCTTTCAAGGTCACTGATGAGAATATATTTCCCTTTGCTCTCTTGGATGAGCTGTGATGGAACGGTGGCTGCTTTGAAATTTGAAAGTCTCAGCGTTGATATCGTTGTGTGATTTTTCCTGGATGTAAGATCGTCAAAGACATATCTATATTTATCTTATGCTATATTTTACCCCTTCAATAAGGTGGCTTTTCAGCTTTCGAAACACAAACTAGGCTACTGCAGAACACAGCTTGGGAGGGGTGAAAATAAGGCAAAAGTGTATCAAGTTTTGTAAAAGTGTACAAAGAAAGAGATCCTCTGAGCACTTTCCTGAGGTGGATGGAAAGGGAAAAAAACAATACACAATAAAGAGACCTAAAGATTTGAAAATGTTTACATATTTTATATTACAGAAGAGCAGTTCAAATGTATAACAATGTAAGTGGGAACGTTTTACATATTGCATGATTTCACCAAATATTTCAAACATGCTGGTCAGTGCTGGTGCTCCTGCTGTCTCCAAAGTTTGCCTAATCCTGTTCCTGTTGTCAAAATGTTGTTGGTGTACTGCTCCGTACACATAAAGACCGAGGGACCTTGCATACTCTCATGTCACATTACAATAAATTTGTATGACGTATTCCTATGAAAGGATGTATGAGGGCATTTTTGGACTCTTTCTTTTCCTGTGAGTCACTGAATACATAGCCCCTGAAAACGTCTAGTTCATCTATCCACATTCCCACAATTTTGTGTACCTCCGAGCGGTGCCAGATGGATGTCTTAATATACTTCTGTGGAATTTTAACTGACCTTGTGGTTGCTGACCTCAATCCTGACTGGCCCACAAGCCTCTTAAAAAATCCACCAGATTTAGCGATGTCAAGTTAAGTCATACACAGTCTCAGACATTCTTCTCTCAGGCCCTTGTTTCAGTCCTTTTTTTAGTTGCCATCCGCATGCAAAGTCTTTATCCCGACCTTCATAACATCTTTGCGTGGGTGCTGGATTTTACCCGAGCAAAGGTTGAAAACTTAGAGTGTTTGGTGTGAGTTCAAGACTGCAACGTGTCTCTCTGTTTACGCAAAGGCATCAAAGGGCAAGAGGACAGCCTCTGCCAACTGTATTGATTTTTCTCCTCCTTCTGTAGTACCAAGATGTACTCCCTTTGCGAGTGCGAGAGGGAAGAGATGCAGTCGCGTGTTAAGTGCAGCAGAAGTGGAGTCGACAGCTCTCCCACGGGGGAGGGACGCGGCGATGCAGCGAGAGTGCCTGTCTGTGTCCGCGTTGTCATTGACTGGCATGTCTGCGAACCTGTAAATCACACCATCTCTGTGCAGATGCCATTAGGAGAGCAAGCTACCAGCCGCAGCAATAAACTACAGATGGTGCAGATGACCTAATTCACCCCTCCCTCTATTGTTTTTTTCTATACAGAGCGGTGGCGTTATGAACAAAAACCTCAGCCTATGAATAGCCTACCTGTGTCACGCTTTATAAAGATAGGCCTATATCATCTTCCAAATGCAATAATGAATATCATAATTAAATCTGCAGCCTCGCAGGAGTCAGATATAGACCAGAACAGAGCATGAACACCCCCCATGTGCTTCACTAGTATTCATGGTTAAATTATCATTAAGTATAATCTACATTTCCACAGTGTTCCTTTAATATTCTGTAGACGCTGAATCACTAAGCTAACAATCATTGACTCTAAAGGGAAATAAAAAAACAACCATAAATACTTCAGATCTATATAGATGTTCATGACGATATTGTAGTGATGTCAAATCAGCTCTAGACTTGTAATAGTGGTGTCTGTGTTTCAGTGAAAGAAGACAGCAAGCACTGCTGGTGACTCATGTTTGCACACTTTTCCCAGGAGGGCTTAACTGTGGAAAGTCTTCCTGATGCTTTTTGTTTTCTCTCTAAAGCTCTCATCAGCTGCAGTGGAGATGTTGACATTATAGGATTCCCCTCCTCTCTGGTTTAATCAGTGCGCTCAACATGCTAAGTCCTAATTGGACAACTGTCAAACAGCCAGGGGTGTTCGCTAGTCGCAGAACTGTTGCTGATGTGTGCATCAACTGTGACGTTTTCTTGCTCAGTTCATTTTGCTGGCAGTGTCCCCCGTGGATGAGGAGTCTGAGGAGCTGGAAGAACAAAGCGCTGCTCTGAAGCTGAGGCTGCAGCTGCATCACGACTCTGTGCCTCCACCTTGTGTCTCACTGCCTCACTGCAGTTACTTCATCCTCTGCTGGGATGTGGTGTGACTCAACATAATAGCTGATTCCAAATTTGAGATTAATAACACTTTATTTTATATGTCAAATAGTTTTAGGAGTTTTATATGTCTGTATCTATTAAGATGGGAACAGATTATAAGGACACTGGAGACTGGGCTCAGTCGATACACATCTAATTAATTAATTCCAATCAATTGCTTTTGTGACCAAGAGGACCATTTAATCAGGGGTGGATGAAAGATTCAGAGCCTTTACTTAAGTGAAAGTAGCCATACCACAATGCAAGAATACTCAATCACAAGTAAATTATTCCTGCAAAGTTTTACTGTAGAAGTGTTAGTGAAAGTATTCATGATGCAGAATAATCGCCCATATGAGCATTATATTATTAAAGATCCCAAACAAAAAACCTTTAAAGGTATGTCTGTTTGTGTTGTGATTTGTTTTTTGTTTTTTGGGTTGTTGGGGGGGGGTTTCACAGAAAGTTACCATGTTAAAATTACATTTACTCCATACTCCCCTCACTGAAATTAACAAATGTGCAAATATATATACATATATATATGTATATATATATATATATATATATATATATATATATATATATATATAATAAAAATATTTAATTTCTAAAGTTTAACTACTGGACACAAGATGTATCCTACTTTACTTAAAAAGAAAAATCTGTTCTCAGTGTGTGTGTGTGTGTGTGCACTAATGGTTTAATTAAATTTTCCACATCACGCTTCCGGCTGGCCTCCAAACTAGCTGTGACATCACAGAATCACATCTGAAACTCAGATTTTAGGTGAGCATAGAGAAACTTTAATGTGAAAACAGTCTTCTAGTGTCAAACTCTTTATGTACATGATTCTGCACAGTGAAGCTCAAATATCCAAGTAAAGTAAAGATAAGCAACATATATTACTGTGCAATGGAACTTTAGATATTGTAGTGTTTGATTGTTAATGCTGATACAGTGCATCAGTGTGGAAGTATTTATTCTTGTAGCTCATTGAGGTTGAGCGAAGGAGAAGTTCTGTAACAATACATCACATTTTATACAGTTATTAAATGTTTTGGTCTGTAAAATTTCAATCTGCAAGCAGACTAGTATCTACATCTGTCAACATCTGGGCGCCCCAGGATAAGCAATCAAGCCTGAATGCAACTGAACTGACATCTGGCCCATCAGAGCACAGTCTTTCAGTCTTGCGATATAAAGAAAGAATGAAAAACCCCAAAAATGGCTACCACCAAATGACCAGTTTGTGTAGTTTATGTGCAATTGATTATACATGATCTTTCATTCTCGACTGCTAAATAGCCTGGATGTTGCTATCTGAAAAATTTAGATTTGTACTTTTGATCTGAATTTAACCAATCAAATTTGAATAACCTTTTTTTTTTTAAATCTGAAACTTGAGTTTTGTGGATCTAAATTTGTGAACATTGAAAAAAAAAAAAATCTAGTATCTTTTGAAATTGCAAATCAAGAAATTTCATATTTAAATATAAAAATGTGAATTCAGAACAAATACATTCAGATACATGGTTTAAAGTAAAATATTTCACTACTATGTATTCAGTTCAATATTATGTATTCAGTGGCTGTTAAATTCAATTATTTGTGTCTCTATTTTGCTTCCTCAGTAGAGGAGAAGCCTACAAGTAGTGGGAAATGGAAAATACATAAGTAAAGACTGCACTTCTATATAGTGCTTGGGTACCTGTGCTTTTTACCCCTGCTTTTAATCATTGTGCAGTGGGTCACCTTCAAGCAAAAATATAAAAATTGCCTACAGACAAGACTACAATCAGTTTTCCATCATTCATTTATAGTAAATTTTAATGGACATGTTAACAAAAGCTTATTAACTTAACCTAAACCTAAATGTTTATGGACATCATCCTTATGTTCCCCATGATAATTATCAAATTACACCTGTAGTTCTTTCCAGCAACACTTTTTATAAAATTATTTGGAAATTGTAGGATAAAGAGTTTCATTCAAATTCAGTATAATTAAAAAAAGAGTCAATACCATAACTTTCATTTTTATTATTTTAATCCACTGAAGTCAACACAGATAGGGTCAAATGCTGACAAGACCAATGATTTCCCCCCCAAAACCCTGGTATCCTACAAAACATACATGACCGAGAGAGTATCACACTTGCTGGGAGAGGGGCAACAACAGTGCTCAACATCACAACTCAATAACCATTTATCAATAACCAAGACACTTCCCCAAATGTAAATCACTTCACATTATAGCTTGGCATACAAAACCTACACTTGACAAGGCAATGAGGAAGAAATAATCCAGTGTTTTACAGTATGGCCGCACAGTGCCGTGAGACTGACAACCCATCGTGGTTTGGTGAATACAGTTACTGCCTCAAGTGGATCTGGTGTCGACAGTGTTGGGCAGGTAGAGGGGAGTAAGAGAGGAAAAACTGGATATCTGATAATTCATTCACAACACTAACACCGAGAACAGCGGGCACATCATCAGCACACTGTGAGGGATTTCATATACATACTGAAGCGCTTTTCATCAGGTCTCAAAGATTACGGTTCCACTTCTTTCAAGAGCCTTCATAGATACAGTGTGCTATCAATATCTTACAGAACAGGCAGGCAAGTAGTTGGATTCAACAAATATCCTAAAACATACAGACATATCCAATACAAATAAAAAGTTGCAAGCTCACATACATTGTTTTTTTTATCATTTGGATTGTTACAGGTGCAAAACAAATTCTGTCGAAACTGGGATAATGGTGACAGCTGTGTGGGCGTGGACATCATCTGCACATATACAGCAATGGTCGTATAGCACCAGGTGCAGAGAGGTTGTCAGCAAACCTCCCTTTTAGCTTCTTTGTAGTGTCTGCCTGTAGCTTTTACAATATACATCGGTCTGATTATTGGAAGCTTGTTGCCCTGACAACCTTTAAACAAACATGAGGAAAAAACAAAATGATGAAATGAGGGGAAAAGTTCATGTTTCTCAGACAAAATGTGATGTGCCAGCCATTTCTCCAACCACAATATTCAGGACGGAGTTGAATGAGTGGTTTAACGCTAAAATACCCTTTCTTTTCCTTTCAGTGCAGACAGCGCTTCCCAAAAATGACTTTAACGCGATAAAAAAACATTCAGTTTTAAAAAATGAAGTGCAACTACAACACAAAAGGAAGACCAAGGTGAATTGCTCTGCTGAACACAGTAAGGTTGTCAAAAGTATTGATACTTAGATACTTTTTAGACACCACGTGTTTAAAATGACACGATCTCAGTTAATTAGACATTCGATTGTATCGAAAGTAAAAAACATCACATCTACAATCAGATTTTCAACCCAAGCTGTAATTAGTATTAACATTATTAGAAATGTGTTGGTATTTTTCAGTGGCTTTTTCTGTACCAGCACTGTGTCCAGGGTAATTAAAAAACATAATAAATAATGATCCTATAGAGCGAACAACAAAGATCACTTCCAGGTAGAACACTGGCAATTAAATTCAATTGCTGAGGTATGTGAAATCCACAGACTTGTTTGTTTGTGTTGTCATTTTTAGCCGCTCCAGGGCTGTCTGACGACAAGGTGAAATGGTGAAAATATTCTTATTATAGCAATCACTTCAACTGATATTGATTTTTTTTAGGTGTCTAAAAACTGACCATGTGAGGCAGAATTTGCCTGGAGACGTTTCATTTTATACACGTGACGCAGGGGTTTTCTACCCGGAAGTGACTGCAAATAAAACATTGCAATTCAGTCTGTACTTATTGCCCAGGACTTTTTTTTCTTTTTGTCGTGGTATCAAAAAAGCTATCAAGTATCGTTTTTTATAAGAGAAAATTAGGTGTTATGAGATGCAGAAAGAATTCTACAGCCTAATCTTTCATGAGTGTTTGTGGCATCAATGCAACCTTTCTGTACTAAAACATCACTCTTACAGTCTAACAGTGTTACAACATGAACAGTGGAGGCTCTACTTTCACCTGAAGGTAGTGAAGTAACACAACTAACAGCAAATTCCGACCTCTATCTGAGAAATGAAGAGCGCTTTAAGAAAAACTGTGAACAGCTGCAGTTTCTAAAATGCCCGCTCATGAAACTGATCGCTTCTAGGGACTCATTTTCAAGAGGGCAACAAAACGGCTCAAACATGTACAGCAAAAATGATACAAAAATGTAAACAAATTAAATTAATCAATAATCAAACTTGGTTTATCTGGACTTCAATTCACTTGATCCTTCCTTGACGATGGTAAATGGCAGGAAAGATGAAACAAAATGAAACAGTGCTTTCTCTTTTTTTTTTTTGCATGAAGTGAGCAAGTGGTGGTGTGTGAATAAGAATGGATGGAGTGCTTGTGAGTGCAGGGGGGAGTCAGAGGTGACCAGATGTGATGTGACAACGGTAAGAGTGGCATCTGGTCCCGTGTCGCCCTGCATCCCCCGGCTCAGGTAAAGAAAGGGCTTAGCCGAGGCTGGTGATGTTGGCTTTTCCACCAGGGGGAGCCACGATGCGTTGAGTGTTGCGACGAGGAACGTTGTCATCAATTTGGGCACCTAGAAAAAAAAAAAAGACATGAAGACATACTACAATGTAAGTTAAATGCCTTAGGCCCCATCACACAGAAAGAGTTTTGCAGGTTGCAAAGCACGAGGCGTGCCGCTGCCTTTTTAAAAAAATTGAATGCCACTAAAATAAATAAATAAAATAAATTACACTTGCCACACCTTTTTATTGTTGCCAGGCAACCACAGACTCACCTCCTTATTCTAACCTTCCCGTGTCATCAATCTACCGTTTATTTATTTATTTTAGCTATTTGACAGTTATTAGTAGCTAGTTTCTAAAATGTTCAGGCAGAGGGTACTTGCTGTAGCTCTGGTTGAGGGTGAGAGGCTGTCAGCAAATAGTTTGCTTGGCACAAAAAAAAACAGCAATCTATGTGGGTACATGAGAACCTAAAAGTGAGGGTGGATCATGGGGAGTACTAGTAGTTGGTCCAGGAGCTTTGGCTCCATGATGGCTGTTTCCAGGCATATATTAGGATGACTTGGGGCAGTCTGACAACCTGCTGTCTATCGTCAGGCTGAATAGCTCTGTGTACCCAGCAACTGCTACCACCAGTTTCTCCTCCATTGTTTACCAACTGTAAACTTGTTGTCGTGACCACTACAGAAGGCCCGCCGCCTCTCAAATCATCCGATTGGACAATGGGAAAATAGATGACGAAAAAAGAGATGGCGTGGGGCGTTTATCCGCTTTGAGTTCAAGTTTTTTCAACTCCAGTAGTTCAGAGCGCTCCGGCAAAGAAACGCGAAGAAACACAAGATGCCTGGCAACACCAAAAAACCCGAGCAAAAAGCTTCATTCTTATTAAAAACAATTACGAAAAGGCCCCTCCAGCTGCTAAAACGCTTTCTGTGTGATCAGGGCCTTGTTGTCTAAAAGGCCAACTGCCAGGAATGAAATTATTTTATATTTCATATTAGGAGTGTAAGAAAATATCAATACACATGGGTATCATCATATTATGTTTTGTAATGATGTATCAATTCTCAAAAACACTACATCAATTTCTAATTGTTTTCAATTCTTTCTTCTCTTGTTTTTTTCCCCACTGTTATAGGCAAATGTTACTTCCTTTGCTCAGTTTGCACAAAAAGCAGTGCTATAATGTTGGTTACAGGGACAGCGATAAACACAAATGCAGATCCCACTGTTTATGCAGTCTGTGGTGTGTTCTTTATACTATGACAGTCTTCCTGAAATTAGATTTTAAAAATGGCAATATATTGCTATGCTTACAGAATTGCAATATATCGTCCTTTGTGTGCATTTTTATCCTAAACATGACATTTTTTATCCTGAATGTGTAATTCAATTCTATTTCCACTCTTTTTAACCATATATCACGTGTGCAATTACACTAAATGTTTCTGTACAGTATGTTTACTCAATTAATTTATTATTTTTACTCTTTGTCAGCTTTTTTTTTTTTACACTCATGACCTGAATGCAATATAATTTAGTTCTGCTGTGCACTTGCTCTGTCAATAGGATGACTGACAATAAAGTTGTTCTTGTTCTCGCTATCTCAATATATTGAATCATAACCCCTGTAACGTGACACGCATGGCCAGATTTTTGTCCTATTTCACTTACCAGACAGACTGAAGCCAGACTGGTGAAGGTTGCGCACTGGCTGGTGGGTAATCTGCTGCTGCTGCTGCTGCTGCTGCTTGGCAGGAGAAGTCTTCATTGAGGAGACGGTGGAGATCACCTTGGGAGTCACAGTCACCTCACACACCGGCCCGTCGTACTGGCCCCTGGGGACTCCTCGCAACTCTGTGAGCTAAACACACAGGCCAATTCATCAGACCACAAGCTGTGTGGTTCACCTGCTGACCTACATTGTAAGAATTTGGCTTCTCTGTGGCTGGATAAGTGCAATTACAGCTCACCCTGCTGCGGGCCTTTATCCTCTTGTAAACGTGGTCAGAGAAGGGTTTACGGCTGATGTAGCGCCCACAGCCCTCCGTGGGGTGAAGGCTGCCCTCCTCCAACACAATCTTGCCCTGGCTGATCACCACCACAGGGCCTCCACGCACTTCTGTGCCCTCAAAGATGTTATACTCTACAGCCTGGGGAAAGAAGATGCATCATCAGGAGACAACTTAAACACTACTCTGAGTTGATGGGGTGTATGTGTGGGCACATGATTAGCATAAATCAATAACTATGATAAATAAAGGAGTAGACTGGTTTGAACTGATTTTCCCTTGGATATCATGTAGCAGTACATCTGAAAGTGGAACAGAGCTGCTTTAGCTATTATAGCATACAATGTGCACTGCAGCCCACCACATACAATCTTAAGGAGGAGGTCTCAACATGTCTAGGACACATCACCGACTAAAGACACTGTAGATAAGATCAAATAAAGTAACCATCTGACCAGGTTGTGGTTCTTAGCTGAGATGATCTTAGTAACGTCCGGGTCCCACAACACGAGGTCAGCATCAGATCCCACAGCGATGCGGCCCTTGCGGGGGAACAGGTTGAAGATCTTGGCTGCATTTGTGCTGGTCACCGCCACAAACTGGTTCTCATCCATCTTGCCAGTCACCTTTTAGGACAGCAAATCACATACTTACATCGAAACCTATGCAAAGGTCATTCACTACTACTAAAATATTGATTTTTTGGAATGTGTGAGAAGTAGGTCGCATCGAGCTCACCACACATTTGTCCCAGATTAAGGACATCCTCTCCTCAGTGCCATTGGTGCCCTCTGGGATTAGGGTGAAATTATCTTTGCCTATCGCACGCTGAGAAGTCTGGAAAGTGCAGTGAGCACTACCAGTCACCTGCAAGTCCCCACTGGAAAAGAAAGCAAGCAAGAAAAACTAAGGATATGTCGCCAATCATTCATGACAAACCGTGACATTTATCTGCTACATTTAATATTCTATCTTTGTATTAAGTGCATGAATGAAAAGGGCATAGCTGGGTAAAATAAAATACAGCACACAGCAGTAACACATGTCAAGTTTTGCTGCAGCTATCTGTAGGTCCTGGAGCAGAGCCCCTACCATGACAACAGAGAGTTGAGGTAGTCGGGGGTGGTGGGATCAGGACTGAGCGGTGGAGAAGTGACATAGGCTGCTGCCTTGGCCCAGTTCTTGCTCCAGTAATGGGTACCATCAGTGCCCAAACTGGCAGATATGGGCTCTCCGTAAACCACAGCACCTACAGGAGTAGACAGGATGATGTCAGCACAAAAAAAGTTAAAGCCAGACAGACACAGGGAAGGGTGAACAGTAAACTTGCAAGGAAAAAATTCAAAATTCTCTTTTTACCCTTTTTCCTAGCAAGGGCGATGACATCAGCAGCACTCTTGCTCATCACCTTGGTGATGTAGAGGGGACAGTTGGTCTGATTGGCTATGGTGACAGAGCGGTTGACTGCCTCGGCCTCCACCTACAGACACAAAATCAGGTTTCTTTACCAACTTTCTCTCCTATAATACTTTCTAGGTCTTTAAACCTTAAAACTAGATTTACAAAACCTTTTTCTTTTGTCAACAGTTAAGAAACCACTCCTCCATTTTACCTCCTCTGGGCGGCTCAGCACATGGCCTTCAGGTCCAGAGATCCCCAGCTCTAGAATACGTTTCTGCTCCTAAAAAATACGTGCAAAAATATATTATAATCCAAGATGGCAATAACTGCTTGCAGCTCAGATGTCAGTGACTTATTTCGTTATTCTGTTACCTCTGCAATGATGTCTCCATTCTCAGCATGCACCTGTGCAATTGCTCCGAGGTCTCTGATGACACTGAACACCTCATAGATCTAAAAGAAAATGAAACAAACAGGTCAGCTTGTAGGGCAGTCGTCTACCCTGAGGACATCTAACAGCCTTTAAAAACATATGGTATGACAGACAGCTGCAGAGCCCGTTGATATCAACAAGAAGCCAAGCATACCTCAGAGTCAGAAAGTTGGAAAACATCCTTATAAGCCAGATAGACCAGGAAAGAGTTGACACCTGAAGATAGAAAACTTATGAGAGAAAACAGCCAAAGGTGGAATAAAGAGAGCAAAAGAGGGAAAACCCAGAGCGAAGGAGAAAAGTAAAATCAAAAGGATAAATATTACAAAGCAGGAAAATTTAGTTACTGTTTTTTCGTCTGTGAAAAGTGGTTGGCTTTTTTGCCCTCATGCAATGTCTGAGAAACACTTCTGTATCAGTAAAAGCGGCGAGCAAGTCAGCGATTATTAGATTTAGTGTGTGTGGAGACAGAAATCAAAACACGTTGATTGCGTACCATGATCCTTCACCAGGGTCTCCATTTCTTCTTGAGTGCTTTTGTTCCACTCGGTGATGTCCACGTGCAGAGAGTAGTCGCAGCAGGACTTGCTATCAGCCCACTCCCTCCACTGTTTGAAAGCTGCAGTCAGGCTGGCGCCGGGCTCCGGCACCACGTGATCGACTGTAAAACACAAACAAACAGGTTGGATTTAATGCGCACAAGCAAACTGCATGATTAAATCATACGCTTGACGGCATGCACATCTGCAATGTTACAGTCCATGCAACAGTATGACTGTGCTTTAAAACTGGTTGTTAAAACATGTCTGGTATAATACACACTGATCATAGTCGTCCCCCCAGCCAGAGCCGCCTTGGTGCCCTGGTAGAAGTCATCTGCTGCCACCATGCCTCGGTCAGGCATCTGGAATCGGGTGTGCACGTCAATACCGCCAGGCATCACCATTCTCCCATGAGCCTCTATTATCTTAACTCCCCCGGGAACAATAAGGTTGTCGCCTATTTGCCTGAGGTGACAAAGACAGACAAAATACAAAATTTAATGAGGAAGACGTGATCAAACTGAGAAATGTAGACTCTAAAAATCAAGGTAATAGGTGGCCATCTGGTAGATATACTGACATATGTTTCTGTCATTCTGCCAATATGAGTTACACTATATGGCCAAAAGACAGAGGACACCTGACCGTCACACCTAAGTTTGTTGGACATCCCATTCTAAAATCAGGGGCATTAACCAAAAGTGCATTTGTGAGTTCTAAGACTGATGTTGGACAAGAAAGCCTGGTTTGCAATAGGCGTTCTTATTTCTCCCAAAGGCGTTCAGTGGGGCAGAGGTAAGGGCTGTGCAAGCAGAGTTCCTCCACACCAAACTCATATAACCATGTTTTTCACGCCTCGCCTTGCGCAGGAGGGTACAGTGACCAGAACAGCAAAGGAACTTCCCCAAGCTGTTGCCACAAAGTCAGAAGCACTGAACTGGCTAAAATGTCTCAGGGTGCTTTCGGACCTAGAGTTGTCTTGCTTTGGTGTGAACCAGGGACTAATTCTGTCACAAAGTTGCATAATTACCTAGAGTTGGTTCGTGTTCCCACGGCAGCATTAACAAGCAGACCAGATAAAATGCCTTGTGTGAGAACGTTGAAGAAGAGTTCACTTGCAAGATAACTGCAACACTTTCTAATGTCACAATGGAGGGACAACTACGCGGGTTGATTTTAGCACTGGTCATCGTGTACGATATTGTTGCATTGTCCATTTTAGGCAAACCATACAGTTTGAAAATGAGGCGCGGCTCCAACTAGAAAACAATGTTTTGATGCATTTGGATGCGCCGTATGTGCATATTAAGGCAGTACAGGAGGAGGCGCACATTAATAATCCTCCAGAACTGTAACATGCTCATGCTTGTTTAACCCAAACAATGGGTAATCAACTGCAATTGGTTCAGATCGAGGTCGGAACCACAAACGAATCACACCAGAGTTCATTAGTAACCGGGCCAGGACCACCTCTTCAAGAAGGTCTCGGCCCGGTTGTTTCGATGCGCACCCAAGTGCGATTGCTGTATCCACATCTGCCCAAACAGACGGCACTTATAGGTGCAAACAAACTTGAGTTTGACTGAACAGAACCAAACAGGGCAGGTGTGAAAGCAACCTCAGTATCCTGTAGCTTAAGAAGAATCTTCTCTAGAACTAAAGGGCCAAGCCAAAACTCTAAAAACAGCCCCAGACCATTTCTTCACAGTGAGCACTATGTATCCAGGTAGGTAGCGTTCTCCTGGCATCCGCCAAACCCAGACTTGACCAACAGACTCGAGTTGTGACAAAGACGGCATCCTTGGACAGTGCCACATTTAAAGTCATCAAGGTCTTTATTACCAATTCTAAATTCTTAATGTTCCTCTGTGGAGATTTCACATCTGTGTGCTGAAGTTTATGCATGTGTTAGCAATGGGCGTGGCTAAAACACCTGAACTCCATAATAAGGAGGTGTTCTGGCCATATAATGTAGGTGTGGCCCACTTTTTTTATAAATTAAATATAAATTAGTTATTCTTCAAATCGAACTTACTTGATGACGCCATCCTCCATGTAGATATCAGCCAAGAATGACTGATCATCGTTCACTATCTTTGCTCCTTTGATGAGGAGACGGTCACTCTGAAAAGAGGAGACAGAATGTTACATTACCAATAAACTACACATTGATCCAGCTGCCTGCTGAGCAGAGTGCGAAAAACCATCTCTGTTAATCCCTTGTTGCTAATCATCTATCCCATAATCCAACAGTAAATTTGGCTAATTTCAAAGAAGTTTACATTTTTCTTAGAACAGCAAAGAACCTTGGGCTGATTTTAGTGATTTATTTAGGTCAATGTACTTCCTGGTTTGTTCAGAGATCTCCTGTGAAGCCCATGACAAATGTAATCCAACATTTATTCACACATAATAATAGACACATCATGTGAAGGGAGGGAGCAAGTGTTGATCAAACCCCTTGAGTAAGAGCACAAACCCTTGATTGGCACAATTAACTCAACCTGTATGAGATGAAAGAAGAGTGCAATAGGCTGGCCTACTTCCTACGGGCTGCCCGGGGTCTCTGAGGACAGTCGAGAGAGCTAATGAAGACAAAAGTGGTTTACTGCAGCCCTCACATCAGGAGCATTCAGTTTCCAATGTCCACAGTGGGTGTACGCTGACAGCGGGGATACATTAGGTACAAGTCATGGCTGTACTGACATGAGGCCATTACTCTAGTTTAAGTTGGTCATATAACCTATGTCCTCTCTGTGCACTGAGACTGCCATATGTCTGAAAATGGCTTTCACTGTACATTGCTGTAGTCCTCAACTCTCTATTTGAATGCATCATTATGTAAATATATAATTAATCATATATGTACTTGTCTGCTGTGAAACGGACCTTCATGATTTATCCTGTGACGTACAGTTATAAAACTGAATTGATTACTGAGAACTGAATGTACTTCTTAAAGGGCTCAGTGTCAAGCAGCGTAGGCTATACTATAAATGGAAGTAGGAACTGTTTCTCACATAGAAAGGTGTTTCTGTATTTAGCCTCACGTTATTGATATAAGCAGGGTAAAAATGGCACTGAAATATACTGGAATCACTTTAGCTGACATTTTGTTACAAAACAATCAGAGATAGGACACACTTTTTAGTGAACATCCTTTTTTCGTGGAAACAATCAATCAATCTTAAAAAAACAGGCTTTTCAAATATTTGAAATGGCATCATATCTATCGATTTGAATATCTCTTTATTTTATTGTTGGTTGCCCAGCAGTCTGCTGGACACAATATTCATGATTATCTTGATAAGGGAAATTCACTGCAATCAAATTGTGTTTTTTTATTGTGATCCGCAATAAAATCATATCCTGTCCCATCCCTAAACACCTGTCAGTATGATGTAATTCAATTTTGTGGTGCACAAATTACATCCTTAAAAAAGAAAATACAAATGTAATAACATTTCTTTAAAACCGTTTCACCAAAAACTGAACATTACAAACATCGTGATTTATTATCAGACTGAATTGGTTAAGTGTATCTAATAAACTGGTAACTGAGTGAATGTTACAGCTGAAGTGAGCCAAGTCAAAAGGCATGAATCAGCACGAACAAAACATTATTTCCAAGTTGTAAAGCATTACTCTCCTTGGTTATTTCACATGATACAACAAAAGCTTAACAAGCAAGCAGCTAATAAACAAAAGACCATGCTTAAAGTCACAATGAATATAATATATAATATTATAATGCGTATAATAATGCAATATATAATGCATCCAGCATTATCATAACTACTGCATCAATGTTAAATGTTACCATTTGGTTTAAATGTTCAATAAAACATCAAATGTCAGTGAATGAATGTCTTATTTACCAAATAAACTGAAAAAGGATAAGTGACAACCTGAGAAGTGTGCTCATTATGACAGTTGTTTTATCTGAATAAAAAATTAATCAATGGTCAAAACTGTCGCTATGTTTCTGTCATTCTGCAAACCAACAATTTGACTGTGCAGTGGTACTATGGTGGCAGTAGATCCCACTGTATGTCTGAATGAATTCAGTCACTATTGTTCAGGGACAGAGCCTAATTTTGGTGTTTTCTTTTAAAGCTCTGCAGATTTAAACTATGTGCTTTACTCCAAAGCAATAAGTGGTGTCAGACTGTGTGTGTGTCAGTGGGCCTGGGGGGCTGCTGTAGAGTTACTGCTGTGTGTTGTGTCTGGGATGTCACCGCTGAATGACTCCGGTTTGTGTTGCTCTCAGTGTACATACACAGAAACAGACAGACAGAAAAGGACAACAAAGGTTAACACAACACCATTAATCAGAGCCTGACCCTGAGCCAGCATATTTCACAAGACAGTGTGACGCTATGAAATGATCAAACTTGGAGCAGTTGCTGTCTATATGCTTCAGCACTCTGGCTCCAACAGCTGCATGATGAAAGCTTAGGGAAAAGGGTTTGGATGGGTGCTGTCCAATGACCTACTTTACAAGAGGTTTTGCTTCTTTTAACTGTCACGGCATCCTTACTGTAGGCCCTTAATACTGTGCTTTCTGACTGAAAGGCTGCAGCACAAAGCAGGTGTACATATATACTGTTAAATCCCAATTTAAACAGTGTATCACAAAGTCAAGGATAGGTGTCCCAGCTGCAGCAGCATTGGATTGTTTTGCAAAAATCTAGTTCTCTACAAAAGAGGATGCAGGATGGAGGATGAAAGATGAGGTGGTGACAGGGAAGGAACCTGCGCCTAAACCTGTTAACTACACCCTGCATGCTGGGGATGCTGACAGGGAGGCTGAGGTGGGGAGCTAGCTACTTAATGGCAGCTAAAGGAGCACAGAAACATGAGGACCTGCAAAAAAGCTTGCTGCAAACCCACTGGCTGGTTATCATTGTTCATCCCAGGCTGTATGTGTATGCAGCTGAAGCAGGGCTGCTGCTGGTGACAGCGTCAGTGCAAATGAATGGACACGACAGCTAAGCGTTGGCTAGCATTTGGTCTAATCCTGAGGCTCACCGCATGCTATAAAAAAAGAGAGAGACACCACAGTCGATGCATAAATGTCATATTTTTAAAGTAATGAGCCAATACTTACTGTAATTCGTGGAATGTTCTTCTTTCCTTGGTAACCCGACATTTTAAAGATCCCTCTGTCCCCTGCCTCTTGGCTAACGCTAGCTAGCTAGTCTGAACACCTCAGCTGCCAATGAAAGGATGAATGGATGCTCTGCTTGTTGGCCAGTCGACGCCCTGGGCGATCTGCGCCTATCTGACAATATCTGTAGATAGTAAGAGAGGTTTGCTCAGTGCAGCCTAACAAAGGATGGTAAATGAGTGGTTTTATCTTTGCCTAACAGTCCTATCCTTGGATTTACTGCTAGAATAGGTCCCTGAAGACCAGGCAAGCACCAAGAAGAGAAGGGCCACAAAGAGGTACCGCGCATGCGCACTGCCCCGCCCTGCTCCGCTGTAGCTCCATGTTTCTTTGATGAGTTATCAGCAGTTTGGGGGAAACAGCAACAATCACCTATGTAATTGACTGTGTCTGTCCAGCGTGCACGGAGCTGGGACCCAAATAGTGATAGAATAATTACAATAGATAATAATTCAAATGTCTAAGCCTTAAAAAACATTATTTCTCAATTTTATCAGTGGTTAAATAACTTTGCAATTAATAAACTGGATAATTTGTGTCATATTAGGGGACATTTTTACAGGAAGTAGTCACATAACATGTTTGTTTTTTTTGCCCTGGGCACACAATTTGTCTAATACCTTACATTAGTAGTTGTTTCTGACATGCAGAATCAATTCAAGGCTTTATTTTTTCTAGAATTGACAACTGTAAATCACTCTTTACCTGTCTTCACAATAAACACACTAACACCTTCAGATTGTACAAAATGCAGCAGTGAGGAGGTGAACTGGTTCATGCAAGAGATCACATATCCCCCATTTTAGTGACTCTGCATTGGCTTCCTCTCAACTTCACTCATTACTTTTAAAGCATTACATGGCCCAACACCAGCATACATCTGTGCACTGTTATGCCCCTATATACCTGCATGCAATCTCAGATCACACAACACAAATCTATTTGCAGTCCCTCTATCTAGACTTGCAACCAAAAGAGACTGCTTTTGCTGTCAGGGCCCCAACACGCTGGACCAGTCTCCCTGGTGAAATTCATCATGCAACCTCACTGACCTCTTTAAAATCACTATTAAAATCTCATTTTTATAAACTCACTTGTCTGTAACTTTGTGTGATATGGTTTATTGTTGTTGTGCTGTCTTCTTTTGGTGGGGATGGAGATGTACCATTTTGTATAATTTGTGAGACACTTTGTGAAAGTGTTTTAAAAGGTGCTATATAACTTCTTGTAACATATATACTTTTAATTACCCTGTGTATAGTTGGGAAGAGTTAAAACAGTATATAGCCTACCAGTGATACACTTTAATATTATGTTTCAAGTATGATAACAATCAGACTCCTGGGTCCTTGCTACTTACACTGATGGAATATAATTTGACATATTACTTGACATTAACCAGGGACCTGCTGTGCCCATAAACAAGCAGCATTTGGTCTGTCAGGTTGAAAAAACAGTGGCAGCAATACTGTACGTGCAATCAAAAGGTCAAATCTGATGTCTCTGATAGAACACAATGGACTAGACTAAAATGTGCCAGCCAGAGGCATCCAAGTATGCAAATAATAGGATTATAAGCAACTAAAAACTGCATCACATCAATTTCATGTTGCCCCCTCATCTCTTCATTATTTCTATTAATAATGAAGAATGTACCATGACCAAATATCATAGGGAAAAGATGCTTTGTAGAGGTACCACTGCATCTGCTGCGAGGTCATTTAGCAAGGAGAACAGCATTAATGTTTACATGTCACACTTTTACGAGCACAGACCTTTTACCCATGGGTAGATGCTCGCTTCCCTCTGCCCAGTGATAAAATTAGTGGGTGTAGTTCACTAGAAATAAAATAGTTCCTGTATGAAACTGCTCATGACAAAGTCTGTAGATTATTTTGAGGGACCGGGTCATGATTTCTGGAAAGAGCATTGCTGTTGAGTTTATGTATTTTTGGTGCTTTGAGCAACACAAGCTATTTAGTTCCATTATATTTAAGAGAAGGGAAGACATCTTTACGTTTGATATCTCCAACACTCTGCAACTCACATCATAACAATGTAGATTGATAAATAGCACTACAGGTAAGAGGAAAACTGTATTTTTGATTTTAGGGTGAACTATCCCTTTAACCCCAAACAGTCAGAGGCCCACTGTGGATGTAGCCCTACTGGGCAGCTTCCACATGTGTGTAACTGACGAGTGTGAACATGAAATAAGAGCACTGGCTCAACCAACCTTTCCTGAATTTAAAACAGGTTACATATGGATGCAGATATTTTTAAGATTTAGCTACTAACACAAATAAATAATGTAGAAATATTTTGGATTCATTGTGAGAAAGATATAGGAGTGGTAACACCTGAATTAGCCAGGCAGGAGAAAGTGAGGGCCGAGGCTCTGTGATTTATCCTATTTTGAAACTTACCTAAACATGCAGCAATCACACACATTTTATTCTGTTCTATTTCTTTGTGAATCAAGCTTACAAAATGTACATTAATTAAACAGTTGTTTCATCCTCTGTACACAGGTCCATTCACATGTTATAATGCTCATCAGCTGCAGGAGCCCAGAGTGATGATATGCCATTTTATTAGTTATTATGACTTTAATAATGCATTAAGGTCTACAGAGCTCTATCCACTCTCTTGGTATTCATATCTCAGTCACTGTATACAGTACAAACTTTATTCAAATTCCAAAATGTTCTGTATTGCACACTGATTAACTGTACACAAGCCTGTTATAACGACATGTACAGTTTATGAGTTAGTATGAGTCATTTACTGCATTAAAGCCTAAATGCATGTTGAGTGCTTTTAAACCAATACTGCCAACACTGTACATTATGGTGAATGATTTTTTCACATGATTCTATAATGTCATCCATTTACAAACAACTGACAGAAGAATCATCCAGTCATCCAGTCAGCATCAATATACAGAAGTCACATGCTTTTCTTCAGGAAATGCTCCTCTAGTTTTTTCTGGAGGTTCTACGCACACTGTACACTGTTTATTGTATCTTATAATGTGAAACGATTGCACAGTGTAATCTACATCGAAGTCAGATAACACTCTTAAATGAGGCCCCTGGAGATACCTTCCTCTGTGGTGGCTTCTGCCACCGACGCACCAGCAATTAAATGACAGCAAAAACACATTACGCACACTGCCACGACGCTATGTAACAACAATGATATAATATGCATTAATATCAATGTATAAACAAAGTATACAATGTCAAAAGGTGTCTATTACATAGGGCAGATCACAGCTTAAATTATTTTTTCACATCTACATTTTTAAATACCTAAACATGTCAAAAAAAAAAACAGTCTAAGATAAATCACCGATGTGCAGTGGTGAAAGATAGAAATTTGGCACTTTGCCATTGCTGCTATATTATGTTAAAGAAGAAGATATGTAGGCAAAAGGAAAATAAAAATAGCATATGGCCTGGTAAATTGCCATCCGCCCTAAGTTTCACTATCATAAACTCAAACAACCCCACTGTAAAATTTTGGAGCTACATATCAATGTTTAAGCTTTCCAACCTTCAAAAAAACAAAGCTTTTAAAAGAAAGCTTCAGGAGTCAACATGATACAATTTCTATTCTCAAAAAAGTGTGGCATTTAAAAACATATCCCACTGTGCAGCATTTTTCTCCTCCCCCCTAATAACTGCAACTTGAATGTTAAGCTCAAAAAGTTAAGGCGATAAGAGTCCCCTCTGTTCCCGGAGCCAATTCGGTTTGTTTGTATTGCAGATATGGCGCATATTTTTGGTTCATACACTCTGCCAGCTGGAACACCAGTGCAGAGATGCAGCTTGGGAGAAGGCCAGATTTCTCATGACATAACATCAAAACACATAGAGAAAACTTCAACCCTGAAGCCACCTGACGTCAAATCCTCGCCGCATATTTTTTTGAGTTGAACAGGATGACTAATATTTTGCAGCTCTAATAGGGTCAGTCATATACTGGATTCAAGTCGGTGGCAGCTGCTGGGTACAACGTTGCCCCTGTGTCAAAATGTGATGGAGTGCAACCACATTACGTCATGTGTATAACTCTATAACTACATCTACAATGTGACAGAATTTAATGCTGATTGGAAGGGAAATGTGGGCGTACAATAGATGCAGAGAGACAGCTTGACTACAGGAGGATGGTTGAGAGACTTGGAGACAGGAGAACATCCAGGCACTGCTTCGTCTTCTATTCAGTAAGAGCTGGTGGAGGCTGTGGCAATTCTCTTCCCAATGTACACCCTGAAAATAAGCCAATTTTAAGAAAATGAAGGTCTACATTTTTATTAACACCTGAGCCAGCTCTCTACTTGAATGCAAAAGGCAATCTCAATGAACAGTAAGAACTGCAGGTGACAGTAGCTTCTCCTGTAAGGCAGGTTTAATTTTACTACATTTCAGCAATATGGCAATTTTAAATGCTCTACATAAAACACCAAAAACATTGCAACAAAAGTGCAGAAGAAACACAGTATAAAAGGACATTTAAATACAACTAAAAGCAGTAATTAAACAGAAGGAGAATAGAAAATTTTAAACAAGCTAACATAGAATAAGACAGGTATAAAAAGAAGAATAAAAGTTACACTGCAGAGTAACAGATAAATAAAACACGGAAAAGTCTTCAGCCTTGATGAACACTGATTCCTAACCTTTTTCCTCAAAGGGCCACTTTTCTAACATTGACTAAACTGACAACCCCTGACTAAGTGACATGTTGTATGGATATTTCATATAATATTAAATGAATAACAACAGTAAAAAACAACTGATAAACCATTCGATTAACCCAAATAGTGAATGCAATAACTGAATGAAGTTTGGAACAATTTTGAGCAGATTAAATCCTGTGAATATTACATCAGAGATAAGTTTTCCTGATATTTTAGCAACTTTTGTATGGTTTTCTATGTTTTTTTATTATTATCTTTAACAATCATAAATACTTAATAGACTTCTTTTTGATACATTCAAAGTTTTCTTCTCCCTGATGATTTGCTGTTGTTTTATTAGCTTGTTGGTTGTTTTATCTGCATACTAATGCAGGGTGAGGCTGTCCTCATCGTGCCCTTATCCTGTGAGAGTTCTTTTAAGTAATACCTTGAATAATAATCTAAATTTTAAAAATAATAATTTCATGTAGTTTTCTTCACAGAAATGAATGAAATGCTGAGATACAGGCCTACAATTCGCCACACACCAATACCGACATATACCACATGCCCCGGTGGAATTCAGGAGTCTATAAATATATGAAAAAGTAGATACCACCCAAGCCTAAAACCAGTAATTTAAAAGAACTGTGAGTTGCAGCAGGCCTGCAGTTTTCTGGGAGTTTGTTCCAGATTTATGGTGCATTAAAACTGACTGAATTGACTCTGAGGACACAAAGCAGACCTGTACCAGACGACTTGGGAGGTCTGAATGGTTTTTAATGTAGCAGAAAATCAGAAATGTATTTTGGCCCTAAACCATTCAGCGCTTTATAAAGCAACAGTAGTACTTTGAAATCGCTTATTTGTTCCTGCTCTATTCCTAAACCTTTAGTGCAGAGGAAAAGGTTCACTACTTAAGTGAACTGTTTTCATCACTTTCACTGTTTTATAGATCAGGTGCAGATGTGAGCAGATGGGCATCAGATACATAAATTGCAGTCATCTTCAACACTAAAACAGCAGTGCACTGACAAATTGACAATGACAGCCCTTACTGGTCCTTTCCTACAGCACATGCTGAGTCACTAAAATAACAATCTGGCACAGAAAAGTAAAAACATCAGTGCAGACTGAGAACATGTAACTTCTTCAATGCCAAGCTTTGCATTGCATCCCTGCGTGATTTCTGACTTACCCGAGGCCAAGAGCGAGGATGTGTGAGATGAGTAAGGAAGGGATGAACACTTTGAGGAATTCAGCAGAGAAGATGCCGCCTTTCTTCATGACTCCACTCTTTCTCATACTGAGAGATACTGAACGTCGGGGGTGCCTGAAGTGGAACTCCCTGTGAGGAACAATCAACCAATCAATTCAGAATAACTTCAGAAGACAATCACAGACAATTTCCTGAACCACTTTGAGTGTGTGATTCTGAAAGTGAGAGTCTGCTTACTTTGGTGGAACGTTTTCCGGTCTGCTGGACCAATCAGCGACCCAGTCTACTTCTTTGTTCATCAGGATGTCCTCCTCTCTGTCCTTCTCTGGACCATCTTCCTCTGACTGCAAATGTGGAGGTAACGTAATCAGGTTTTAGGGTCAAATGAAAAGATTCACAGGGGGTCTGAACTTAGAGTTAAACATGTTTTACCTGACTATCTCTTGGGCTGGACATCTCCACATCAAAAGTTATCTGACCCTCATCCTGATCTGGACTTGGTGGCCTGTGAGGACTGAGGCAACATATTGGGATGAACAAAAACTGTAACAACAAACACTTCTTTAAATAGTTTAAAGAAGGGATTATAATGGCCTTTATTACTACCTATCACAAGAGGAGCTACTCTGGCTGGATTCATGCTGTGCATCCAAGAGGATCTTTTCCATGTCTCCATTGTGAATAGAGGAGGACGACGGCACATGCTCTAGTCCTCCAATAAGGGTTTCATCACTCTCAGGCACCACTTCCAAGGTCTGCAGAGTTTGACTCATGCCAGCATTTGCGTTTATTTGGTCTGCAGCGGGTGTCATTGGCTGGTTGGTCTGCACGCCCTGAGCCCCTGTGTTCCCATTCAGCTCCAGCTCTACCCAGGAGCCTTGGCAACGCAAAGGTCAAGAGGAGGGAAGGAAGGGAAATTAAGCTTGTTGTGTTAAAACCTCACAGCAGATTGTATACCACACAGAGACACACCCCTGCCTCCTTTCAAACTGAAACAGCTGACCTACATTTCCTGCACCACTGACACTGTGCATTCAAATGAACTGACTGGGCACTGCATCCGTGATAGCATGCATTTCTTTGTGCCACTGCCCCACAAACAGCTTGCACATTTTTTTTCCAGACAGGAGGGGGTTATGTAATCCTTTATGGCCGGCGGGCTCGGGTTAGCACACAATGTATATCATATGATAGCACGCCTTTGCACCCATCTTGTGTTCCCTGAAAATAATATATATATTATGTAATTCGACGACGCATGTATGCATGACCGACTGCACCGCAAAAGACGAGTATGTCATTTATGTTGCTCTCATGTGAGGTCTTGCATAACTGTGGTGTGCAGGGTGAGACAAATTGCCCAGGCATGTCGCTGTTCCAGCTGTGATGCTGTCACTTATATAAACCACAAGTCCCGCTTTTCTATCTGAGCAAACATTTTATCTCGTCTATAAATTGTTTATAGAGTAAAGCCGGAATATACCATTAGCACGTTAAGTGTCTTAAATGTGTTTTCGGGGCTGGTAGTCTGCAGGCACTTGAGCTAACATCCCACCATTGTCTTCCTTTACTATTTATATTTAGTTAGAAAGACCGTGGCCTGTTGAATAAAAACGCGACTCGTCTACATAAGGAATGGGAGTAATATGGCTTATTTATATTGAATTTAAAAATAGCATCAAATTAAATCAACATTTATTTCGTCTTTTGTCCCAAACTTGTTTTCATTTTGGCTAGAGCCCGCCCAGCGCCGATGTCAGTACGTGATTGGCTGCGCTCCCATCAATCAACCATTTATCACAAGCCCATTGGCTAGCTTGCGGTGACGTCAAACAGCATCACCCTCCACCCCTCCCAGAAGAAGAGGAAATACCGTAGCCGATGTAACTTTTACAATAAAATCTTAATTACACGGAGATTCATAAAACCACACACACTCGTTAAAGATACTTAAAGCAGGATTTAAAGCGTAGAGCACGGAGCGAGAGGCGGCGGTACGTACCGTGAAGCCCGGGCTCTTCGTTATTGTTTTGTTGAGCAGCAGCGGTGGACATGTTGACTACCCAGTTTTAGCATTCATCAACATGACACGCAGACCAACTACGAAGTGCGCATGCGCTAAATCTATCCAGAGTCCAACAGACACTCACCGATAAGGGACCAGGAGCAAGCCCCAGATCTATGATGGGCAATTTTTGTTATTTTCATCCTACATGTCAGTTAAGGACATGCCTGTGGTGTAGGGTTAGGGTCCTAAGCTGTCAGAGGTCCTCAGCTGTCAGAGGAGATGAGGGCGGTGGCTTGGGTGTGACTTTTTTTTTTATTTACCCTCCCTGAAGCTACACATTTTTTCCTTTAGCCTCCTGTAGTGATAGGGAAAATGCATGACCTTCCCTCCACTATAGATTAGCAATTAGATTTTTAAAAGTTACCCCTTGATGTAGAGTTAAAAGTTTAAGATGCCTTGGTCCTTCACTCATCTTATTTCTTGTAACGGTTTATTTTTGGCCAAATTTTAAACGAGACATAGATTAAAGTAATTTTGATGAAATATCACTATTTTAAGTTCAGATTTGGTTATGTTTTTTTCTGACAGAAGCATTCATTGCACATGATGTGTCCAAGGACTATTCGAAATTTGAAATCCAAGGATAATTTCATTTTTTTTAGTTTAATAAATCTGTAATTTATGGCACATTTTCTTTAAAAATCAGTTGTAAAAATAAATACAAAATACAACTCCTTACATTTGTATGCCCCTCCCCTAAGCCAAAATGAAAAAAACAACAACATAAGTCCCTTCCAAGTGCTTACAAAGAGATTTAACATGCCTCCCCCTTCTTGCACCATCTCCTCCCCCCATAAATAATGAACAGTCCCTTACAACAATCTTTACTATCATTGATAGATCATGCCTGTAATGAAACTGCAATAAAGAAAGCCTCAAAGTTTGACTGAATTTAGAAACTGGGGGATAAAAATCTTCACTTAGGCCGGTTGTTACTAGACTCTCACACTGTATGTAGGCCTAATTCCCAATTAATGACAATAGTCTTCAGAATTCAATATGAAATATGTTTACTGTAGATTATCAAATGTAACATGTAACATGTGGTCCTGGGAGCTAACTTATATCAATGTTGCATTCACCTTTAATTCAGTTTACATTCCCCTCCTGCTGTGGGCCTAGTTGAAAATGCCTTCCTTTTGTTACGCCCTCTGACTCCTACTCCCTTCTCTGTCCACCATTGTTTTTGAACTCAAAACACAGTCCATGTTCCAACCTATTCCTGACACCATTGTTTCTTTAACTCATTCTCATACTCCTTTATTTTTTAGCTCACATATAGGGTAACAAAAAAATGGATTTACAATAATTATTTGTTTAGTAATAATGTTGGGCAATATTATTGATACATTCAGGTGAGTAGAAAATTATGTATTTCCCACAGAATGAAACAAAGTACATGCTATCACTAGTTGTAGACTTTCTCTTTCTACTGAGTCTGTACAGGGTTTGAGGACTGATGATAGTCGTATGGCTCTTCACATAAGTGCTGCATTGGCTGGACTAAACTATTAATGTGGGGAGGCATTTCCATTAATCGTATTTCCTGTAGATTTGGAGAGGATGGGTCTGAAGTGTACATCACTCCTCCTCCAGTTTCATACAAGGATCTTGACAGTGTATTATGAATAGGATGGACATCGTCATAGCCAGAGTGGTGAATAGATTTTTAGACAAACATTTTAGTAAGAGCAGCACTGTCTGGGACCACTGCAGGGATTTGAAAATATTTTGTCCTTTTGCAAACACTACAGGAATTCAGCATTGGTGATGAAATAAGCATAGCCACGTTTTGAAATGCTTCTTTTGATTTAAAAACACTATGTTAGACTTTGATTTATGACTAATTGCTCTACAAATACAAATTATATCTTGATAAAGGCTCTATTTAGTACACAAAATATTCACATTTAAAGGACTAGTATGTAGTTTTAGGGGGATATCTCGGCAGGCATTGAATATATTATAATACACGTTTTCTTTACTTTATAACCACCTGAAAATAAGAATTGTCGTGTTTTTAGTACCTTAGAATGAGCCTTTCATATCTACATAGGGATCTGGTTCTTGTCCACAGAGTCCGCCATGTTACACCACCATGTTTCTACAGTAGACAAACCTAACACTTACTCTAGATAGGGCCATTTGTATTTTCATGTTGGCCACCACTGTTAACAGCCCCTCCATAACAAGCCAAACAGCGTTGGTGCAACACAGATTTGTAACGTGAAACTGCTTTATTCAGGGTTTTCACAGGTTTTAATCATCTGCTCAATTTGTTTTGGAGAAGAGGAGCTCTCTGAGGATAATATGACTCCCGATAAAAACCTCCTGAACAATAAACACTGAAGGAATTCTAACTAAGTGTAACTAAGTTTCAACTGGTATCAATCTGCAATCCTCACAGCCAGATGCCACTAAAGCCGGCACACTGCTTATTCAAAGCACATTATCTTCCATACACAAACCATCAAGCAGTTTGGTTTTATTCAGAATTCAGGTTTGAAATTCTTTATTACTTTTCATCTAAATTGTACTTTATTCCATTTGACAAAGACAAACATAGCTGTACAATGAACCATTTGTAGTTTTCCCCCCTAACAGATCACCAAAACTCTCCTACAATCTTTATTCCAGAGCCCCTTGAGAGAAATTAACAAAAACATACAAATTAAAGAAATTCACAAAAATAAAAAGTGCATCTTGTTTTAACACTTGTGATACATTAGACATGTATATAATGCTGCTTCAAGTGGAAAAAACCATAAAACTCCAATTTCAACAGTTTCCTTGAGATTTCAAGACCCAAGGTTCGTGTTCAAAAAACATTATAGCAACTTGAATTTCCAAAAGTGTATGATCTACCTGTAGATAAGGCAGGTTTTAATAAAGTCCTGAAAAGCTGCTGCTTTTTTTTTTTTTTTTTTGGAAGGTAAAAGGTTTTGATCACAGAGCAGCGGTAAATTCCCCTGAGCAGTCTCCTGTCTGGCTCGCCAGAGAGTTCAAGAAACATACTTGATTATCTTATTTCTTCTTAATGCTATAAGCAAAGGCATTAGGGTTCTGCTGAACATCTTTGTGGTTTACACCGTAGCCTGGAACGATAGTTACGAAGACAATATGAGGGGAACGTGAAGATTATTAGTTAACCGTTTATCTTTTATGAATATGCCTCAACACTCATTCAGTCTGTGACCACCTCTGCTGCATCTGCAAAGACGGGAATGTTTTAAAAGCCAATGTTACCTTGAGACTTGCCATTTCTGCTCCAATATCATTTTACAAAGATTTTTGCACTTAAGTCACCTCTCACATCTTCCAACCGGTTGTTAGAGCAATAGTTATTTAAAAATAAGTGAGTAAATGCTTCCTTTGGATGAAAGAAAGAACAAGGCTGATTGATAGGGACCATCCTCGACCGTGGAATGGGACAAAGGTGCCACATTATACAGGTTTATACACGTTATGACCCTCACACAACCTTGCATCAGACACTAAAGAAAAGCCATTTTTAAAATAGCTGCAAAATAACAAAAATAGAGATTAGCAAAGTGTCTCATTACTTGAGGACAGAGCCCTGAGAGAGCGACACTCAACAGTAGCTTCACACCACCGTATGAAGATGGGTGGTTATTTTGGTGGCATCCCAGTTATTGGAAATCAGTTCTCTGAAGGTAGGAGTGACACATTAACTTACATAAATATGATCCAATGGACCGATAAGCTTCATGCCCTGATTCAATGGCTTAATCTGTCATCAAAACATAATTTTAAATACGTGGTAAACTGTACTATAATCAACCTGTTGGCTCCAAAGGAGAGTTGGCAGCGTGTGACTGAAGCATAGTGTAGCAGAGAAACAGAAGAGCTAATTTTCAAAGTGTTTTTCTGTGTTCAAAACAGTCATTAAAGACCACTTCCATACACAATCATCTGCAAACCAAGTGCTTCATGAATTCCCCTTTTTAAATAAACTGTTTTCTCCTGCGTCACAAGAGAGAGAAGACATTTCATACAATAACTCAAAACCAGTAACTCTGTCTAGTCAACTGACTTGACTAGCTTTAGAGACTTGATTTAATGGTTTAAACATTAAAGGTTGATTAAATATGTCTTTCCCATTTAGACCCACAGGGGTCTATTCTTTCACAGCGAGCAAAATCATTCGAAAACAAAAACCATGGCACAAAAACAGAACTTTGAGATCCAAATTAACTCTGAACCTAACTGTGAAGTATCCAAATAAGTTCTACATAAACATCAGTTACAGTCAGCCAAATTAAAAAAATAAACTGTTATAGTGCTCATGACTACAAAGGTACTGATACCTGAAAATACTTTTCTTTGGACATCCCACGTGAGAAATATCACATTTCCTTGATGTCATGAAAAGTCTCTAGCTTTTAAAGAAATACCCGCCAGAATGTACAAAATGTCCCAAAGTCGTGACAAAAAGGTTACCGGATCCGGCGACCTTCCATCTACAATCAGTCCGAGATAAACAGCTAAAGAAACTACAGTGATCAGACTGTAATCCTATTGCCTTAATTTATACAAAAATAAATCAGCTATAGTGATTATTCTTCTTTTATCATCAGGTACAGTACAAAACATCATAAAAAAAAACCTCTACAAACAGAAACTAGATCCAGAGATTAAAGCAATCGGTCAATCTGCGACAACACAGCAGGCATTGTGGGGAAGCTGGCAGCGGTACTCATATTTTTGGAGCCACCGATCACAAGAGAGTTAGGCTACATCACGCCATTATGCCCTTCCACCTGTATAAGCTTTTGTCCTGAGCTTTATATGGGGGTCCACACATGACTAGGGGTACCTCGTCTGCAAGACAGCTTTAAATGTATAATGTATGGGACTGGTTACTTTGGCATGATTAGCCCTCATTCAACTCCCAAAACCACAACACCTGACAAATGTGCGCACACGTGGTTCTTGTGACCATGTTAAAGGACTATACTGGCTTATCTTTTAAAAATGTTTTTGGCCATTAACTAGAAACTATATGTACATTACTGCTGACCTTTTTCCTATATGTAGCCATTTCAATACACAATTACAATCAACTTTCAGCCTCAACCCCATTGCACTGACAATTACCAAGGTGCAGACGTTCCTCTGTATCGTCCGTAAAGAGGGAATACAGCGAGAGCTGGACGGAGCAGAGATGCAGCTATCGCTATCTGGTAACAGGAGTACTGTCTGCAGAGGCAATGGTAAACAGATCAACAGTTTAGGTACATGTCCATGCGGGTTACGTACAGATTCTAAGGGTAGTATACTGAAAGTGTTTGGTGGAAACACGGCTTTGCTCTGACTTAATCAAAGACGACCAAAAGTTCACTGTGACTGAATACATGCCAAGTCAGTTTCAAGTAAACTGACTTTCTAACTGTCGAGAAATGACTGTAAACTAATGAATACTGATACACTGTGGACAAAGGTTAGCAGTAGAGCATATTTGTAGAGAATGAGCTAAAACATGACACCAGAATAGTCCTTTAACAGCATAACCATACTATACATTAAGAAAGAAATAGTGAGTGAACTTGGCAACTTGACAAATACTTGGGGCAAATATGGAGTGTTGACAGCTTGTATCTGCAATGTTTCAGGCCGGCACGAAAAGGAACTTGGTGACAGAACAACGTATAAACGGTAGAAAGAATTTCCTATTCAAACTAATAAAACATGGTGGCTACAAAAACTGAACGACTGGTAGCTATGACATACAACTAATCATGTCAGGATGGCACAAAAGAATAATGGAACAAACTAGCCGAATGTGTGTATTTAACACATTTTCCCTTTGGTTTGGGATGTAGTGAAGTTGCAAACAGTAGCTTGGTGAACGGAGTGCTCCTAATGGAGAAAACCATTAGACACTAAATCCCAAATTCTGGACTCAGATCTACAAACCCTGCATGTTTACATTTGTCATACACACAGGAAATGTGTTTGTGATGGCCTGCTTAGATGTGTTGTGGTAATGCCACTGTTTGTTGTTGACAGATTACGTCTTGTCACGTTAAACACAAAGGTCAGAGAGGGCAGATCATATCAAGACTTGGGGATTTAGCCAAAGACGGACACATATTGTTTGTATGAGTGTATCAGAGCAGTGGGGGTACAAGCAGAAACTGGGATCTGAGTGGTTCAAACAAATGCTAGTTCAGTTTATCCTGGAATATGTACAGATTGTTGGTGGTGGCCACAGCAATGATGTTGTCTAGAGGATGCCACGCAGTGTGGAGGATCTTCTTGTTAAAGTCCAGACTGTCTACACTGATCTCATCCTTTTTGCGCTTCCCACCCGTGCTGACTTTGCGAGGTTTCAGGATCGATCGTGGCTTGCTGTTCTCCCGCGACGCCTCCAGGGTTACGTCTTGCCGGTAGCCTCTGTCAAACATCCTGAAGAAGTTGTTGTAGGAACCGGTCATCACAACGCTGCAGGGAGTCAAGGTATGAGTGAGTGATGGTACATCGCATTATAACAAGTAACAGATTTTTAATGGCCAATGTGGTGGCCTGAACCGTCTGACGCGTAGCGGAAAATAATGAATCAAAAAGCGAAAGTGTGTTGTTCTCGGTCATGAACCACAACCAGGAGTGTGTGTGGAACATCCCTCTGCCCCCCAAACCAAATCATGAGCAGCCTCGTGCTCTGCACTGAACAGATAACCACAGTCAATGATAAGGCCTGTGTTGTTTTGCCAGTTTAGTTGTGTCAAACAAGGACTCCACCAAAACATTTGCGTACACATAAAGTGTGGGGAAACTTCAAAGATGAATTTCTCAAACGCAAAATTTGCTTTCACAACTGTGACACCTACCAGAATGACAACAGTTGTCCAAAATGCATCTTTTTACCCTGATATAATACATGTATAAAAGACTAGTTACTCACCTGTCGTTCCCATTCCAACAGCACTCAAACTTGTCGAAGATACAATCATTCTCGTAGAGTGAACACAATTTACTCCTGAGATATTCATGCACCTGTTAAGAGAAAGTGATGAATAGTGAAAATAACATTGCAAAATGACTTCTGCATAAATGTAAGGCTTACAAATAGCAGAAAAGAAACTGATGTAGCAACATTATGTTTGTTATAACATGACATCAGTCACAGACCTGATAAGTCTCTACTGGCCGGGTCTCCATGTTGAGATCCCAGATTTTGACAGACAGGTAGTCGCGGGTCATCATGTAGCGACCACTGTGGCTGAACTTTACATCAGAGATGGATGAGATGATTTCAGAAAAGAATGAACGATTGTTTGGATCCTCTGGCTCTTCAAACTCTTAAACAAGAAAAAAGATACATGTCATTAGTACAACCTGACTGCCAGTAATTACATGCCAGGCTACAATTTTTATATTGCTGCGCCCAATTTAATGCAGCAACAAATACAGCTCAGTTTTAATAGTGTGGTCCCTGCAGGGATTCATTCCTATGCTATGTCTGTGCTCAGTCCCGCAATTTTCATTACCTTAGACATCATGTTTCTACATGCCTGCTTCCTCAAAAATAAAACATCTAAAACAGAGAATTAGCACATTTGGGGCTCTGACTCTTGAATAATGGGAGAGCACTGGCAAACTCCCATACACAGAAACCAAGGCAGGGGTTTTCAATTAAGTTCAAAGAGGTCCATATACTTAAATTTCCTCCCAGCAAAGGTCCAAACTTGATACGGTCTAAATTGTGTCCTATAATCTACCCCTACTTCTATCAAATACAATCAGCATTGTACATTTCCACATCATGTCAACAACATTTATTGTCAAAGTAGGACACTTTTAACATTCAGACACATTGCACTAGTATGGCATTTGTATGGAAAACAAATAACTGTCTTTACAATAAATAAAATTAGTCCTAACACCTACATTTCCAGTAAAAGAAAAAAAGACAGAATCTTTTGAAAAAATAAATATGAACTGTCTTTTTTTCCTCATAGTGGAGGAAGCTGATTTACGGCTGTAAGTCGATCCAAACATGGTCAAGGTGTGTGGTGCTCCAGGGAAAACAGTCTCAGACACAGTCTGTAGACAGGAAGGTCAGTTGCTCTCCTGCTGTCATCAAACTCACGCCATTGTTCTCTCAAGTAAACTGCGCACGGTAAACAATCGATTTGATTGGCTAAATTGAGTGAAGCTACTGTTGTACAAATTGGATTAGCTGCGCCTCAATCTATAGCCGCAATCGTTGGGAAAAAATAATGCTCTGTTAAGATTATTATTTATTCACATTAATTTATTAGAAACTGGTCATGGCTCAGGATAGAACCATCACTTGGCCCGAATCCGGAGTATGGTATGCCATTTGGTGATACATGAGCTAAGGGCTGAACCTTTTGTAACACTGCTGTAACACTGGAATTTCTCAATTGTGGGATCAATAAAGGTGTATCTTATCTTATATTACTTTTTTAAACTCAAGTTTTCTCCCTTCATTTAAATTCTGTGCACGCATTAAATATCAACACATTAAACTACTCCTACTGCAATGTCTCCCTCCAGTTTTCTGCTGTCACAAGACTATTAAGCTCACACAGGTATATGGCATTTAGCTCATTAAACTTCTCTTCAGGAAAGGTCTCAGATTCGAGCCTCATTACATCTAACTTTCCCGTTGCTTCAAAGATGTTCCTGTACCCTTACTAAAGTACGGGGAAGATAACTGATGTCAGTATTTGACACAACATTTTACCTTTCACAGAACTTGCCAGCTCACACACATGCATGGCGCTTCACTAATTAAGACTTCACCTCAGGAAACTGTAAGCGTGGTTAAAGCAGATGATGTAGCTCAGCTTTTAGAAAAGGTACCTCCCATCCAAAATGTTTGGGACTTGAACTCCATTCTAGGCAACATATGTGTTGGTTGCTTAATATTCTGTTGGCACTGCCCTTAACAGAAAGACTAAACTCATACTTGAAACTAGTCGATTAGGGATTTTCAGACTCTTGATATGTTTTAAAGCACTGTCTTCTTGCTGAAGCAAGTACACACACTAGAATGTAACCTATTCTAGTTCCACTGTCTATCACTCAGTTTCCTTTAGGCATACCAGAGGCACACCTCAGAGATGAACAGCTCCCCTGCAGGCACACAACATAAATGAAGCTGGCTTACGCTTGGCGTGCTTGTCACACAGTGCTGATGCCCTCATGTCACACAAGCGGATGGTGCCCTTGCTGCTGCTGTAGACAAAGGTGTTGCATTGGTTGGGGTGGAACTCAGCTGCTGTGATCACCTCCGTCAACTCCTCCATATTGGCTGGCTTAATGTCAACAATATCTGAAGAAGGTGGTTAAGGTCGAAATAGCGAGACAGACATTTCCACAGTTTAAAAGGAAATCCTTCAGAAATAAAATGGAAGACAGTTTTGTATCATTTAAGTAGTACAAACATAGCCTGCCAATGCCTTTTTCCAGTGGTCCAAAAGGTTCTGCATGGCTTTGAGTCCAAAAATATAGGTTTTAGAGATATATATGGTTACCAAATGGTACAAATGAGTAACTATCTATTGGAAAATGCTCCCCTCTCTGTGATCAAGCATTGAGAACACTATCTAGTACTACAGAACTATGATCTGGTTAGGTGTCACCGTCAACACTGCTTTATTTTGTGAATGCATATACAATATTAAGTAGCATTTGGCTGTAACTTCTCCCAAAGAGAGGGAGGACACTCAAACACAGCTAAGAGCATATAACTCTCATATAGCCCAACAGCCTATGACTCCTATTTTAAAGTCACTGCATTGGTTGCCTATCACTCTGAACACCGATTTTAAGATTCTCTTACTAGTTTTTAAATCACTGAAAGGTCTGGCACCAGCCTATCGCTCAAACATGCCTATTAGATATGTACCTAGCAGGTCCCTCAGATCCTCTGCAACTGGCCTCCTGTTATCTAAAGACTTTCAACAAAGAGGGAGTCAGTGCTTAGCCACTACTATTGTTGTCTTTTTTTATTTTTTGTCTGTGCTGTTTTAATTGTGCTCTGCAAAGCACCTCAGGCTGCATTTTGTACAGGTTTCCCACACATTTTCATGGATAATATTTCCAAGCTTTTCCATAACAAGAACCCCTACTAAGAAAAAAATGACAGATTACTGTCATTATTATTCAACAGAATTCCATGACTTTTCCAAAACTTTCAATGATTTTTCTAACTTTTCCAGGCCTGGAAAATGTGTCCGTAAAGTTTCATTACTGATCCAGGTCTTCAATGACCATGGGAAGCCTAGTTGTATGAACGGTGCTATATAAATAGAGTTGAGTTGAACTTTCTCAACAGAAAGTCATGTGGTCGGCTCAATTCAGGACTAAAACACTTCTTTACACCAAAACTTTTTAACTTTTTAAAATATAGACAATGTTGGAGCGACTCTGAGCAGATGTTGAAAAACGCCTCACTTTGGGGACATCTGGTGGTAGAATCAAATAAGACACCGTGGAGGACACCACTGCACAGCAATTAAATCATTATTTTTTAAATGCCTGATTTGCATTGAAACAGTGTCTACTTATTTAATACACCTTCACAGAGCAAAAAAATGCCTGTAAGGCCTACATAATGAATATTGATTAAATCACTGACTTAACATGGAACAGAAAAATATGCAGTGGGTTTCAGTGTTGCAGGGACCGAGTGATGCACAGTCTGATTGTGTCCAAGTTGACTGATGTGTAGTGGGCAGGTGATCAGGATGCATGCGGGGGATTCTACTCTGACAGTGAGTCACAGCTACCTCGCAGGAAAGAGATAAACTAACTAGGACATAACATTCATTATTTAACACAGTGCATTTACAGTAAAAAGTAAACTCCTGCAAACTTATGGTCGCATAAAATGGACCATATGTTTAACACTTTTTTCTCAAACACAAGGGGAAATATTTGGAAAGGCTTGAAATGTTGTGTTTCTCATTAAAATTAATAGCTTTACAATGCCAAAATTAAACTCTATAGGAATAACTATGAAGAATTATATCAAGACCTACAGAGGATGATGACTGAATGAAATTAAAAAACAAAGGATACTAAAGCTGCGATCAGTGATCTCCAGATTCCATAGGTTAATGCGCAGATCATCTGCAGACAGGTACGTCTCACAATCACTGTTGACTGAGATGGAGTTGATATGGTAGGTGTGAGCATTTGCAAACACTCGTCTAGGGCTGGCTTCCACCATCAAGTCCATGGGCCTGAATACTGGTACCTGAGGAGAGGAGAAGGGTTAGTATCACTTAAACTTCAGAGGAACTGTGTGGTAATGGTTCTCTATTTTAGAAATCCAATTTTTGTGATTTTTTAGAGAATTTTTTCCAGACAGGCACAAAAAATGTCCCTCACTGTTTGTCAGATTAGTCTAACAATATTCTACATTTGTCCATTTTTGAGATTCTGCTGTTAGTCTGGGGAGTAAAAACAGTTTCACTAATACTGACACAAAACAGCAAGAGTTAATCGTCTTTTAAACAAAGGAGAAAATGTCTAGCCTCAGAGTTAACAGGCTCGTCTGTTACACTGAGGCTATATATGGAAACAATTCAATAAATATAGATCAGTGTGTCCCAAACTGGAGGATGCACATGGCCAGGGAGAAAAGTGCAGCTGAAATGACCTTTTTCAGAGCAGTAATTTTGGCTTGTCAAACACAGGTGTAATTAATAACATTAAACTGCAGGACTGGATCGTAAATGTTAGGAGTTCCACTTGTGCTTTTGCTGGTAAGACATGTCAACATGTCTGCGAAATGTCTCCTTAAATCAAATGACTGAAAACTCACAGTGTTTTAATGACTGGAGGACAATAGTTAGAAAAAATAATACAATACTTTACCTTTGTTTCAACCCACTAAAATGTAATATAATAAGCTTTTAATAATGTAACACAATTGGTAGGAATTTTACATACACTTCACTAAAGGCTCATAATATGATGCCAACAGAGTAGTGTCAAGTACAGCATTTTAACACATGGGTAATAAGACAGTTAATAATACATACATGTTCAAAATTACTGGGGACAGTGATTATGAAATCTGTACGCACCCGTAGTGTTGTGACAGTATTAAGATCCCTGTAGCGCCCATCTTCTTCCTTCAAATTGTAGCCCTCTGGTCTCTTGTCACGCTCACTAATTTTCCACAGCTTTATGGTTTTGTCTGCAAAAGAGGAAGAGCAGAGATCATAAAAACGCATCTTCAGTAACTAAAGAAACTGTGTAACTTTGGATTATTTGCTGTCTCCAGAGGCCTGATGGAAAGGTTTAAGTCAACTACAATTCACCATTTCATACTTACTACAGTGAATCAATTTAATTAGAATAAGCTGCTATACTAACCATTTGTAGACAAAAGGAACTGCGCTGCATTCTTCTGAGGCAACCATCGAATCTTGTTGATCTTCTCCTCGATCTCAAGGCTTTTCAGGTAGTCAAACTCAGGCTCATGGCTCTGGAAGGTGCTGTAAACATTGTACTCTCCTCTGCACTGTGGCTGATTCTTACTCTAAACAATGACAGACCGCAGATCAGAATTCAGTTCAAGTATCATTATGCTAGAAATAGACCTATGCTGACAGCAAGCGCCAGCGATTCAGCTAATGCATGATGAAGCCACAGTATTTTTTTCCCCATTTCAAATGGTTATTTTCAGCTTAAATTCTGAACTCAAAAAAAAGTACCAGCAGCTTGACAACATTATAAATTTATCAAATGTGAAAATCAAAGACTGCACTGTTTCTACACATTTAAGTTAGTCTGATAAGCCACTAAAACTCACCTCTGGCTCCTGCTGAAAGATGACAACACGACCCCCCTTGTCTCCAGTGGCTAGTAGCTCCCCAGAGTGGTTGAATTCAACAGTAGATATGATGTCAGCTGTTAATAAAGTATTATAATTAGAACATCATCAATGTTTCAGAGTCTTATTTGCTAATGTAACAGGGGGCCTGTTGTGTAAATTTGAAGCGTGTTTAATGTGAAATATTTTGAACTGGTAATGCATCAATGATTCATTTCCTTCCAATCATCAACAAAAATCTTTCAGCACCATTAAAGATATGGTGTGTTTGCTCCACCTCTCTCCACCTGTTAGAGGTGAATACCATGTCAACCATGTTGAAAACACAACAGAGCAGTGATGTGTGTGTACAGTGTGTAATGAAACTTAAAGTCTCCTGAACACTCTTGGGTGTGGGGGCTTGCCATTTACAGCTATTCAGCACTTTTCAAAGACGAGCATTCTCATTAAATCCTTCAGCACAATAATCAATCCCTGTTCACAGGCTGGCACTATTCTGAGCGGGTGCAATCCTTAATATAGACTATGGTGTTGTTTCTCCCTTGACACAGCATACAAAGTGCCTGATACGATCTGACTCCATACAAACTCTCATATAAAGCAGAGGAGGGCTGAGTAAAACAGAGTATTTCTGAAATACTGTTGTAGTAGTAATTTTTCAGCCCATGTACTGCTATGTATTGACACAGGGAGAGGCTCATATTTATACTTGTTCTCAAGCAAAGCTTACTGTAAACAACTGTGTAGTCCTTTACACACAAATAAGCCCATCATGTACTGTAAACATTGGTGTTTAGGGCACTTGTGAGTTAACGTGTTGTACGATAGGAAAAGGGGCTGTTATAATACACGACTGGTTTTCTCTGTTCATACAGAAATTAAAGAGTATAGTTTATATTTACATAAAATCTCCTCCTCCATTGGCTCCAATGTTTTGTACTTTATTTTCATGAAATATCCACATCTACTGTGTTAATATTACCTCTAGCACTGGAAGGGTTAGTTCAGCCATATCTCAAAAAAAAATTCTGTCATGCTATCTACTGGTATCTACCCGTGCAGGCAGCTGAGAAATGCAACAACAAAGTGTCGTTCCAGAAACAATGTTCTGGTTAGTCAGGATAATGACAGACACCATTGTCATCCGTGGTTTCTATTGGGAACTACTATCTGGTAGGAAATAGTTCAATGAAATCTGTCCTGAGTGTGGATTAATCTAAGTAACCGAGACAATGTTTCTGAGGACACTTTGCTGTCAAGAGACCACAAATGAAATTCTCTTTTCCACCATTGTTTTTGTTTTGCAATAGAAGTCTCAAGATTAAAGACCATCTGCATGACTGAATACAGATAGAGCTAAGGGGGAATGTTTAAATTTGATCTGGCCGATCAGTCCCTTTGAAAGTTGGACTTAAATAAAATAATAATAATAAAATAAAACTGATAGCTCAACCACACATAATCGAACTGCTTCAATAACGTCCTGACTGTTCAATTAAGGTATGCATTTCACTCCCAAGCATTCAAACATTATATTAAACACATCATACAAGTTCTTTGTGTTGAATTGTATAAGTAGTGACTGCTGACATTTTGCAGCAATTATGCGTAACAGATAAATGTTTTAAGCTGTCTGCCAGTTTTACTCGTTTTTTAAAAAGCCTACTGAACTATCACCAAGGTATGTGCCTCACAAATAACCCCTTCACTTCAATGCAAACAGTTCATTTTCAAAAATATCAATCAGTCACAGAACTTTGCATGAAACTCAAGCAGCGAGTGTAACATTAGCAGTAGCATTGAAGCTAACTTCAAAACAAGCATGCACAGGATGCCATTCAGACAGAGCAGGTTAGCAACTGTCCAGTGACCACCACATGGACTTACCTTCAGCGACATCATCGTCTATCGCTCCTTTGACTTGGGAAAAGCACCACTGCACCTCACTGTTCCCACCACCGACCCCTGAACGAAACACAGACCCAAGTTTTAACCACCATCAAAGGCAACTTCACACGCTTTAGCCTGGTGCTAACTTAGCTAAAATCAGTCATATGAGAACAAGACCGCTAGCTATGTGATACATATTACATATTTTAGCTAGCGTAGCACATTCCCAAGCACGGGAAATAGTTTAAGCATGTTAGCTGTGGGAAACTCTCACTTTCACACTGTCAATGACACACACTAGCATCTCGGAAGTATCCTAGCATGCTAGCTAGCCTGCGTTGGTTAACCACAACAGAAACAAACCCATCATCTGTGCTGAACAGGATATTAACCAATCAATAATAATAATTAATCGCCAAACACTTTGACAGTATTTGCTCTTTACTCTTAACTTACCTGCCATGGTGAGCGGCTCAGACAGAGGCTATCTCTGTCGCGGGCTCGGGCCCTGGACTGGAGCAGTGCTGACCCGGGTCGGCTGGGTGGTTCTGACCGAGGAGCAGTGGAGGAATTAACCGGGGTGTGCTGCTCCTAACTCCGCACACCGTACAAGTCGTCGGCCCAGTTGATACAGACAGAACGAAGCAGTTTTTCAACCAAAGAAAGTCTACTACAATCCTCAGGACTGAATTTCAGACTTTGCACTCTACTTTGAGATTTCCCTCGCCTCTGCCTCTCCCAGCATTTCAAAATGGCGCAACGCGGGTGGCGTTTAGCCAACAGGCATCAAACGGAGAGCGGTGAGGGTGCACCATCACATTTTCATCTGGCTGGCTCCTGTGCTGTCAGCGACATGGGTCTTTTTTCCTGTCCTCGGACACTACATGATTAATTAACTCATAGCGCGTTTAGTTTTTAATTAAAAGTTCTTTGGAGTTCTTTAATAAAACATGTATTTCCTAAACCCCGCCCGCGTGGATTGTTTCAGTGAATTAAATCGAACAAACCCGCGCTCGCAGCGATAGTTTTTTAGATTCACAGCAAAAGTGAAGCCATAAAACTGAACTAAATTTAATATAAAGTTTAATTTATTCCCCTGTGACAACACACAATAAATTAAGAGAATAATACTTGATTTTAACTTTTAAATATTTAATTCAAATGGCAACTAAAGATAATTCTAATATTCATAATATGTAAAGCAGCAATGTCAGTAATATTTATTGAATACATTTTTAAGATGTTAATCCTGACACACCCATAAATCACCCAAAAACCGAGGAAATGCCACCTGTACGTGCCACTGAGCTTCCACAGGATGTGCTGCAGTTTCTGTGCACCTGCTGGACAGGGCTTTGGAGGATGCCACACTGAAAGGGCCACTTTAGTGTATGAATGCAAAGTGAACGACAAACTAACTGCTCCTATGCAAAGTGAAGTTCAGGTACATACCATATACCTGCACTGGGCCCCCAGGGCAAAACATTTGCAGTGGACCCCTATAGGCCTTGGTGACAACAGAGATGAGCTGCCATGGTTGGAAAAGCAGAGGTGTTACTAATAATATTACCACTGGCTTTGTTATTCTCAAATGTCCCAGTAAACCATGACAATGTGACAGTGAGGCAAACACACAATACCAGGACCCTGAAACATAAGCAGCTAAATGGAATTCAGCTATAATTCATTTTATTATTTACATCTGTGCTTTCCTCATTTTGACAAGTCAAAATGTCTTCTGAGTTCATACTGACACATCCCTCTCCCAGTCCTACTCTTTTCCCATCATGTGAGTATTATTAAGTTTCTGGTTAAGATTTTACAATAATTACTTAAGGCATTTTATGCTTGTAAAGATAGTACCAGCAGAGAGATAACAGGAAACAAGCGAAGGAATTAGATGCAACAAACTGAGGACATTACAGCATCAGCATGGCCGGCATCTTATCCCCTAAACCACAGAGGCAAACCCGTTTTTGGCAATGTGACTAATCACACATGTATTTAGGAATATGCTGCATCTTAGCACAATATAAATTGAAATAATAAAGGCCTCAAACACAGATTTTAACTTGACAGGAAAGGGCATCAAGATGAGGTAATAATGCAGGTGTGTCCTTAAAGCCCAAATCATTTCTGTTTATACAGTGCTTTGGTGGTGCATACAATATCGCCAAAACTATTTGCACTTTATTAAATTATCATAAATTAATTCCCATACAGTAAACTCTCGGGCCCTCTGGGAGCCTAGACTCCCCCAGGGCAGCTGTCCGCCATGTCCATTTAATAATTCAGCTTTCCCAGACACACATGATCCTGTCAGAAGGGACATCTTTGTTTTGCCAATTCATTCTGGAGACGTTGTTATGCCTTATTTACATTAACATTTTTGTCAAACTTTATATGTACTTCTCAAGGAAAAACATCTTTCAAGCTTTTGTCGGTCATGATTACACAGAACTGTTTTTTGTTTGCTACACAACCATACAGACATGTTTTATATAGCTTCACTGGAGTCATTTTGTGACTCAGCAGATACCACAGTTTCTATACTGCACATTTATGCACTGTAAACAAACACATTTGATGCAAACTGCCTTGTTTAAATTGCTCTATAGGCCTGCAAAACCCTGTTTGGATTATTTAAAGACAAACCAAAAAAAGCACAAAAGCTGTGAGTGATACTGCAGCGCGTGAGTCAAATAAGGAAGCATCATCATTCCAGCTGTTACTGTTGTGTGTGGAGACATGAATAATTTATAGCAACTGCATAGACCACAAATCCCACGAAGGTCTGCCTGAACAACTTCATTAATAAGCTCTAAGTCCGTGAACGGGTTCATTCTCCAACAGTCACTTTCTTTTCACTTCCCCACCATAAAATAAGTGGTCCATCTGGCAAGAAGCAGAGCACCAAACAGCACTGTGTAGCTGAAGAGAACAAATTTGAGGATTTCCCTGAACGTCCGGAGGAAGCGGATAAACAATGGGTCCACATCCAGAGGCTCCTGCTGTGTCTTCTGCCTGCGGCCAGGTTCAGTCAGGTGTCCTATGTTCTCACCTCGACCCATTCTGCAAACACACATTTCTGAAATTACAAAACAGAATACAAGAGAATAGAAAACTGCAACGTCCACAGAGGTGGCCTATCTAAATGTTCATTAAAACATACACTGCACACGACGACACAAAAACTCTAATTAATTAAATCAAATAAACACAAAAATCATAACATAGAAATGAATGACATATATTTCACACATATAAAAAGCAAATACTTTACCGTTGGTGCTTTATGTATTATGAAATGTGTTCAAGGTGGAAACTGATTTGTCCCTCACCTTGCAGAAGCTGAAGAGGCTGCATTGTCACAAGACCACCATTAATAATTTATCTGTAAATTGCACTAAGTGGGTTCAGCATTGATCTGCTTTGTTTGTGTATACTGTAGTCACAAACAATACAGACTGATGAACATCTTCAGCATTCATTTTTCATGATGTCTTTAACTGTCTGCGGATATTTTCAGGGAGACGTGCTGAAGCTGTAGGATATGCAGTTTGCTGAGTAATAATAACATTTAAGTCTTTCAGTAACTTATATGATCATGATATGAAATCTTGAAATCTTTTAAAAAGGCTTCATAGGTCAACAAATACTTTAATTTTTAAATCTAAAATTGCTAATAGATTATGTTCTAATCTAAAAAAAAAAACCTGAGTATGCACTAAGAGTGAAACACTTCACCTCGATTTCTTTGGGTCTGTGTGTGTATTTTCTGAAAAGCACCTCAAATGATCGTTTTCTCTTGATTTGCCTTTGATTGATTTGTCTTTTCTCTGTTTTGTAAGGGATCCTTGGCTGAAAAACAGCTAAGAATCTCTGCATTGTTTTTCCTCGGGTTCCAGAAGTTACAGTCAAGCTCATGTGAACCATGTTGAAGTCAGAATAAATATAATCATGCTGATATGAACAGTTTTGCTATGTCTCATAGAACAAGTTATGTTAATACAATGTCAGTTTTATGCAAAACTGTGTTAATATCTTGTTCTCATAAAGGTTTATCAGCCTTAAACTAAGCTGAAACATCACATGAATCACAAATAAGCTCACAATATAATTTAAATGGATGAATAAACAAGAGAAAAACTTAAACCAATCATACCTTGGTGTTGGAGCAGGGCAGGAGCTGATCATAAAGTGGGCTCCTCTGCTTCCAGCCCTGAAGTCCAAGTTAGTGTGTTCTGCCTTGAGCATTTCAAGCCCTCATGTCAGAGGAGGAGCCAAAAGCAATAACTGATCACAGATCTGAATCCCCTGGGATTGATCTAATGGGAGTTGAAGTCTTCAGTGCACCTGCTCCTCAAACAAAAGGAACTGCTGGGTAAGATTTTGGCCATTGAGCAAATGTACAGAGTCAAATAATTTCCAGTTCATCAAATCAAAGCAGTTTCCAAGTCTTCTGGCCAATCAACACAGAGGAAATTAACAAAGATTTGCCCGAGAGCAGTTCACCAAAAATATCTGAGTGCTGTCAGCAGGTCTCGCTATGTTCACAGTGTAAGGCACGGAGAGGGTATTGACTGAAACAGAGATCAAACACCCTCCTGTAGCACAGTAACCCTCTACCGGAACACGGAGCAAATGGCCTCCTAATTCAATCAGCGTCCTGCGCTGTCAAATCACGGGCTGCCGTGGGCTGAGCTCTCCAGACAGCACAGGGCCATTATCGGCTGATCGGGAGGCCTGTTACTGCGCTAATTGCTCCTTCAGAGAGCTGGACCGCTGCTGACGGATACACTCCCATCCCTGCCTTTCATCTGCTGTCTCTGATCACAATCAGCTTGACTTTTCCAAAAATGATCTCATGAACAATAAGCAAAATGGCTTCTCACGTGATCAAGAAATTAAAGACTAATCTCAGTTAAGACTTTATTATGTATTTTTATGCCAGCAAAAGCCTTCAAAAATTAATCATCTTATACATGACATCATCTCAAACATCCCAAAGATTTTAATCATACATACATATTTACAGTTGCTTCATAGTAGAGCAATGACGTCATGATTGACATGTAGTCAGAGGACAAATGGGTGTACAGTTAGCATTAAACCAGATGTATATTATATTGTCTGGGTGCAAACTACGGACTAGGAGAAATTAAAGGTGCCCTGTGGAGTTTATGACCACTAGAGGCACTATGGAGCAATGTGTTAACAAGTGTGTCACCATTTTGTTTGTATCATGCACATTCCTACTGCCGGCTTCGCACTCTTACACTGATCTTCATATTGGTGGTGGCAGCAGATGAAAAATTGTAGGAAAGAACAAGCAAGTAAACATGGCTATAACAATGCATGATTTAAAATATTCAGTAAATCAGCTTTGCAAATGTTGTAAAGAACAAAATACATTAAACATGTTTTTAAGGACTCAAGGACACACACAAAGCATTTTGGTCTGCAACACTGAACGAAGAAAAGAAAACTCCACAGGGCACCTTTAAAGAGCCTGTTGCTGCGCAGACATCAATGAAACACCTGCAGTACACTGACATGAACATAAAAAAAACAGCAGCTGAGGTTTTCTAATGGATGGATGGGGTGTTTGATGTGGCCAGGTGTACGTGCAGGTGACTCAGGGGGTCTGGGATTCAGGCCGGTCCATGAGGGATTTGATCCAAGTTGTACCGTTTATGAGTTTTGTGGTTGCTATGATATACTCCATCCCGCTGTCTTCCATTTGAGAGAGGAAACGAAGAGCGGCTATTTCGGCGTACGACACCCCGCCGAGGAAGAACACCAATGTTGTCCGATTCTCCCCCTGCTGACCTGTGTGACAGAAAAGGAGACGCATTTAAGTCAAACAAAAATGGAAAAACTAAATTAACCATGAAAGGAATACTTCACCTCCAACATGATTATCTGTATATCAATTACTCACCCTGTGTTACGTTGAATTTGTGAGGAAAATACGATGGGAGTCTTTTAAACAGTAAGGTTTTGGCAAAAACGCACGTGTTTGGGAGGTACTGAGCATATCACTGGATAAATGAGACTTTATACTGCACGAGTTGTGTGAGAGTCTGTAAATGGATATACAGTCAGGTCCATAAATATTTGGACAATGATACAGTTGTCGTCATTTTGGCTCTGTACACCACCACAATGG